>NW_026705795.1:0-300000 GCF_029867415.1 Vicia villosa | reverse complement strand
CATTTCTCAAGCTTTTGATAGCCAAAAAAGTTCTTGCAAATTCATTTCTCAAGCTTTGAGAGCCAACAAACCCCTTGCAATTTCTCTCCTCATCCCTACCAAATTCACCAAAGCTCTTTGTTCTTTCATAAAGTTTGTGAGTCACACCTTGAACCTCAAAAACTTTGAGCTAAGCCACCTTTCATTTCACTCTTTTTTCTTCAATTGTTGAGAGATCAAGATTTGTGTTGGTGATTATTGAAGTGGATCTAAGTTTTGTTCAAGAATTGGTAATTTTCATCATCCTTTTTCATCTACCATAATGTGATTCTTTTGTGATTGTATGTGATGCATCTTTGATGCTATATTGGTCCTATTTGATGGTGATTTGATGAAAAATTCGTGCTCCAATGGATATGTGATCATAAGGTGTTTGTATGTTGGCTTAAATCAAGTTTTATGCTTCCTAATGCTGATTTTTTGAAAGCTGCGTGCAGGAAATCGATTTCCCTCTGCAGGAAATCGATTTCCACCTTATTTTTATGCCAATTTCGAACTCTTCACTCAGGAAATCGATTTCCTACAGAGGTAAATCGATTTCCAGTGAGGCAGAATGCTTTTTTTTGCCTTTTTTATGCTTGTTTTGCCTTCCTTCTTCCTCCATTTCATTAATATCATTGGATCTAGGATGTTGATAGGTTTGAAATGACCAAATCCATAATATTAGATGAATGATATTAATGATAGTGTGAGTTGATTTTACTTTATGCATTTTTATTCTTCTTCTTCTTTTTTTTTCTTTTGATCGATGAAAGTCTTTGATACCTTGAGAATTCTTATGGATTCTTGGTAAAGACTAGATCGTTACCTATTTTCTTTTCGTGCGGTATTGCTTTCGGAGAGTGATCTACATATCACTTCTCTCACATGCATTAGCACATAAAGTTTTGACCGGCCTCGTTGTAGGGTGATTTCTACATAAATCACTTGGCGATCTGCTTAACATAGCACAATATTTCGTGTCCCGAATCAAAAAAGATCAAATATGGAAGAGAATTGTATGCGGTTGATTTAAGACTTTTGGAGGTTTATCGTGTAGTCGCTATGATTTTATCAAGCTTCTGATAAATGTCCATTGAATTTAAATCCGAGAACATCCTTCACTCACCATCGATCTTTATTACTAACTTTGATAACATACTTGACAAGTTTCAAGATGGTTATCTTTAACATCTAACAACTAACTTTAATTCCCGCAATTTATTATACCGCTCTTTATTTTTTCGCTTTATTGCTTTATTTTATCATTTCATCATGTTTATGTTTCCGCCATTTTCTCTTTGTCCATTTGGACGTTTATATTCCGCTATTTTTTCTTTGTCCAGTTGGACACTATGTTTATGCTTCCGCTATTTTTCTTTTGTCCACTTGGACCATACTTTAATTTTAAGCTAAAACACTAATAAACAACAAAAATCTAAAAAACGTTTAAGGCTCTCTTTCGGACTATTGGTTACTATCCCGAGCATTCTGGAGATTTGGACTTATGGACTTAGTACCTCTAGACCCTTATTCTGTTGTTACTCTGCTATTATTCTGTCTGTCTGGCATTGGATTGTTGTCTGTTTGTATGTGCAGGTATTTCCTTGAAAGCCCTTGATGGTTAATTCCAAGGCATCGATATAAGGATTTTACCCGAAAACAGCCGTTACTCTGCCCGATTTTCGTCAGAATTTTAATGTGCTTAATACAAAGTGGTGCTAAGATAATAAATTCATCTGGATCCCCAAGTGATAATGTTGGTTTAGTATTGATATTCCAAAGGATGGGAAATCTACCTTGACTCATAATGTCAAGTGTTGGCTTCTTCTTCGGTTAGACCGTTTCTTTCCTTAGCTTTTATTTTACGCAATAGGATAGCCTCTTCATCTCCTCCCATTCTTAAATTTTCAAAATCTTCTCCCTTTTTCAAAAACCTTCTTATGTTTGCAATCTTTTCAAAACCTTTTCTCTTAAAATATCTTTTGCCCTTAGTGGCCTTTTCCTCTTTTCTTCAAAAGTTTAGACACTATTAATTGTCGAAACGAGTGGTTATACCCCACGATTTTGAAATTGATTGATATAATGAGATCTTTTCCACGTGAGAGAGCTAGTGGCATACTCGTTGATTTTATCCGAGTTGGAGCCCTTCTTTCATTTGCGATGCAAAGAACTCATTTGTTCTCATGCTCAAGATCAATGGCTGAGTATTTCTCTCCGACGACGATAAAGTGTTTATTCGTTTTTAGAACGTTTTTCCCTTTTAAGCGGAACTACATTAGCTCTGACTTCTCCATTGCACCGAGGAGGTATGTAGGCACAAAGCTTAACGCTTTGCCGAGCTTATTTTAAAAATAAAACAAACCGTTTCTAGCACACACGACACAGATTTTCAAAAAGGTTCCTGTGGAGTACCGCAGATATGAGGGGTGCTTAAAACCTTCCCCTTGTATAAACAACACCCGTACCTAAGATCTCTTCTTTTTGTTTTAAAAACAAACTTTGGGTTTTTTTCGTTCTTTTCCCTTTTCCTTTGGAAATAATAAAGCGCGGTGGCGACTTTCACTGAAATGTTGAGTCGAGTCAATATAATGGCTTCGATCTCAGATTTTCCCCGCTACAGAAAAAATGGCGACTTCACTGGGGATCCAGTTTTAAGTGTGTTAAGCCTATTTTTGTTTATCTGTGTGTTTTTATCTGTATATATTATTGTGTGTTTTGTTTGTTTATTTTCTTTTTCCTTTTTGGTGCTCGATGGTTCCTCTGTTATGAGATAAAGTTCTAACCCGGACTTTGGTGAGTAACTTGAGATAGGAGGTGGTAAGACCAATAGTCGCATGTCAGGAGCAATCCTTAACATGAGCATCATATGGTGGAACCCCAATCAGTGGAGGCCTCATGGAAGGTAGTAGATGTTGTTACGAACTATCGTAAGAACGCTATTACTTTCAATAGTGTGTGTCCGTAGAAGCTGAATGACCTAGAACCCTTTTAACCCATCTAAGCCTTTTTAGGATGTAGCGCAGAAACAAGTTCGAGTACCAATTTGAGCTTGTTGTCATGCGATGCTACGCTCAGACAAGGTCTTTTTAGGCATATTATTGGCGCCCATGAGCAATTGTGCGTGCCGGTAGTATCCGATAGAAGATTGAAAACTCTGGGAACCTTTGTAGAACCCGTTCGGCAGGTACAAAATTCCCTAGTACATACCTTTGTGGGTGGTTCTTAACTTTGACTCCATGCTCGTGACGTCGAACCTTTGAACTTTGTCCGTGCGGCCATGTGTGATCTCGATTGTGATTGATGCATAAACCATTCATCCATGCATTCATTTGATTTCCAAGGAAATCATAGGTCTTCTTTGTAAACATCATAAGTTTCATCAAACTCAATGGATCTTGGGTGTTGATGAGGTGAAAACCTTAATCCACCAAAATGGATGATTGATCTTGATGATAACTTGATCAAAGCTTTGATCCAATATAAGATTTACCTCCTTCATGTTTTGATGTTTACAAATTAATAACTTGAATTCCTTGAAAATCAAATAAATAAAAAACAAAAAACAACAATAATTGCATCATTTGCATACATACATCCAGGTTGTCCAGAAAACTCATCCTTGTCTGTCTCCATCTTCAGAGTTTGTCTGTCTACCGTCAAGCTGATTCCTCCACACAAGTACGGAACTAGAGCCAACGTCAGATTGAGAATGGAATACCAAGAGCAATACAATGCAGAGGTCAGAATGGAAATTGATGAATTGAAGTCAGGCATGACCAAGCTCACTGAGATGCTGCAAGTTTTGATTGCTAGAGGAGAACCGCCTCAGAAAACTGTCATTGTTGAAGTCTCAAGTGCTGATGTTGACCCTCAACCTACTCAACAACCACCTTCTACATGGCCTGAGTTTGGTTTGCCACCTGGTTACACTCCTCCCATTGAGAAGACTCCTGGTATTGGTCAATCTTCACAACTTGTGATTGGTCAAGCTTCAAATCCAGTGTTTCATGCTCCTGTCTTCATTGAATCTCAGCCTATTGTGCATACTGTTGCTCAGCCTACTTATGTGAATCCTCTGTTTGAATATCAAGCTGCTCGTTCCCAGAATGGAAGTCAAGGAGATGCTGGAGATATTGAAGATGTCAAAGAGCAGTATCAGACTTTAGAAAAGCGCCTGAGAGCCATGGAAGGAAATGATTACTTTGGGGTTGCTGTTGAGAATATGTGTCTGGTTTCCAACTTTGTCATGCCTGCAAAATTCAAGACTCCTGAGTTTGAGAAATATAAAGGGAACACTTGCCCAAGAAGCCATTTGACCATGTACTATCGCAAAATGGCTGCTTATACCCAAAATGATAAATTGCTTATCCATTGCTTTCAGGATAGTTTGAGTGGAGCTTCACTGAAATGGTATATGGGACTTGAGAGTAATCACATTCATTGCTTCCAAGATTTGACTGATGCTTTCATGAAACAATATAAGTATAATTTGGACATGGCACCTGATCGCCGACAACTGCAAAATATGTCTCAAAAAGAGAAAGAATCTTTCAAGGAGTATGCTCAACGCTGGAGAGAGCTAGCTTCTCAAGTGGAGCCACCTTTAGCTGAGAAGGAATTGACTGGCATGTTTATGGACACTCTTTCACCCTTATTTTGGGAGAAAATGATTGGTAGTGTATCTTCAAACTTCACAGACTTGGTTACCATTGGCCAGAGACTTGAAGAAGGAATCAAGAATGGGAAAGTTACTCATGTTGCTGAATCTTCTGGTGGATCGAAGAAACCTTACGAAAACTTCCACAAGAAGAAAGAGAATGAGACTAATGTTGTGTCAGATGACAGAAGGGGATCTCGTCGTAGACCTCAAAATGGTGATCAACCTTATGTAGCCGCTGTCGCTCCTGTGCAAGTTCAAGCTCCTCAACCTCAAGTTACTAATCAGAATCAGAATCGCGATAGGACTCACTTTGATCCTATTCCTATGACTTACACTGAATTGTATCCTGCATTGGTCCATAAAGGGTTGATCACAACAAGAGCCATGCCGCCTCCTCGAAATCCTCCCTCAAAAGGATTCTGACCTGATCTTCATTGTGAATTCCATCAGGGTGGTGCTGGCCATGATTTAGAAGGTTGTTATGCTTTGAAGACTAGAGTTCAAGAGCTGGTGAGATCAAAGATGCTCTCTTTCAAGGATATGGGTCCTAATGTTGTCACTAATCCTTTTCCAGATCAGAGTGGCTGAAGATAAGTCAAAGCCAGATTTTCCTAAAGCCAAGTGTTTCAGACGAGATAGCTCATCTTTGTTGCTGATTAGTCACTAGGCCATGTTTCTATACTGTTTGTATTTCTTTTATTGTGCTGTTTACTTTTAGACTTTGTTTGTTTCTGAATGGTGATTTTAATGAAATGAGCATTGCATATTTTGAATTCATTCACATCTACTATGCTTGTGCTTATGCTTTCTTTTACAAAACTTTTCTTCCATTTTCTTTCTCTATCAAACTTGTGTTTTATGCAAAGATTGGAGGGAGGATGATGACAACTAAATACCCAAATTGTTGAACTGTATGCTTTCAAATAAAACTTTGCCGATGATGTACAGGCATTGTTTCATTTCCCAAACACTGGAGAAATAAGGAAGTTAATCCCTTGTCAACCCCTCTGAGCCTTCGAAGTAGGAGTTTCTTTCTGTACGAAAAACCCGCATTTTTAACCTGGGGCAGGGTAGTTCTCAGGTTATTTGGCTGTGCATTCTATTTCAAGAGAATCATTCAGTACACCTTTCAACAAAGGTTTCAATTACAAGCGTTCCTCCGCATACATCAAAGAAATATGGGAGATGTCAATCAAAAGCCAATGATGGTTCATCTTAATCATTAAGCAAGGCAGTCACTATCTTTCAAAAAAAATGTATAAAAAGATATATACAAAGAAAAGCCTGCTAAGTTAAAAACCAAAAAACGACTTAGGCAAAAGTAAGGCATCCCGCTGACTATAAGTTCAAAAATAAACAGTTCAGGCAAAAGTTAGGGATATCAAAAGAAAGATGAAAAAAGAGAAGTCAATAAATTCCTCAAACAACAAAATGTTGTGATATCAAAAGGAAGAAGTGACTGCCATTTCAAAGGTTCTCTTTGCTTGTGAACTATCATTATCAAAGGTGCAATTCCAGAAGCCTCTTGGAACCTGAATGCATAAGCTGAATTAACTGAGTTTTAGGACTGAAGATCATCACGAAGGGGGTGGGTACAATCAAATTTTGAGCCTTATATCCTTTGTTTCTTAAACCGTGAACCTAGCCACGTTACAACCTTTAAAAGACCTAATTGAAGCAAGGTTTGTTTGAAAGCATACTACAACAAGGTTGCGTAAGCTGACTCCCATGAGATTTTCCAATCATTTGTTTTGATACCATATCTTTGCTTTATCTTTCACTTTGAATGTCTTAACCTTTATGTTTTGACCAGTGATTCCATTTGCTTTACATCAATAACATCATTCCAATAATGATTTTGATTTCAAAAATATTCTTTGAGCATTGCATTAAAATTACCATTCTTGAATGAACATTTTATTTGCAAGTAAGCACTCATCTTTCAGGAAGTTTAAACAGTCGAGAAACTTGATCAGTGATCCTATCAGGGGCACGTTACTTCAAGATCCTGTTGTTCAAATGTTCATTCAAGATTTGTTGATCAGAATATCCTTTCAAGACTTATACTGGGGCAAGCCATCCCAACATGCATTTCAAGAATTGAATCCAAGATCAGTTCATCCCCAGTACAGTTCAACAGAAGCCATGATCAGTTAATTTGCAACAATTAGTGAATCAGGGGCAATCTCCTTCAGCAATCCCCAAGCAGTTTATCAGTCCTTCTCAAATGATCATCATTTTGATACAGTTACCGGTGTAATAGAAGTGTGTTTAAGCATCTTCTTCCCAAGCAAAGTTGGCAGAGTTCTCGTGTTGAGGAATCAGAGTTTTAATCTTGCCTCACAAAAGAGTCTCCCTCAGTTGTCACAAACAATTGCATTGCATTGGTCATATATCATGCATAGAAAAATTCAACATCATGCATTGAAACAAATTTCATATTCATTTGCATTTTTCCGAGGTCCTGTTGCTATCAACATCTTCACCTTGAGATCAAAGTCCAACTTACTTGGCACCTATCCAAAACAGATACTTGTTTGTCTTGTCCGTCTATTGTTGTTCCTTGATGTATCCTTTCTTCATTTAGGGCTATTCCTGGATGTTATGATTTCTCTCTCTTCTGTCAGTGTCATTCCTGAAAGATTTACACCATGTTTTATCTTGGTTCCCTTCAATCATGTTTTATCTTGATTGTCTCTGATCATGCTTTATCCTGATCGCTTACACCATGTTTTATCTTGGTTCCCTTCAATCATGTTTTATCTTGATTGTCTCTGATCATGCTTTATCCTGATCGCTTACACCATGTTTTATCTTGGTTCCCTTCAATCATGTTTTATCTTGATTGTCTCTGATCATGCTTTATCCCGATCGCTTTCGACCATGTTTTATCTTGGTTACCTAATCATGTTTTACCTTGATTGTCATTTGGTATTTTTCAATCATGTTTTACCTTGATTGTCATTTGATGTTATCCAATCATGTTTTACCTTGATTATCCCTTAATGACATCCAATCATGTTTTACCTTGATGGACCTGTGATGATTATCTAATCATGTTCTACCTTGATTGTCCGTTGATGATTATCCAATCATGTTTTACCTTGATTATCCTTTGACGATATCCAATCATGTTTTACCTTGATTGTCATTCGATGTTGCCCAATCACGTTTTACCTTGGTTGTCATGATGTTGTCCAATCATGTTTTACCTTGATATTCATTTGATGTAGCCACATTCATGTAGGCCTCAGCTATTCTCTTCTCGAAGTTCAATCATGTTATATCTTGAAAGCTTCTATCGACTATTTCTTTCTTTTGTGAAGTCCGATTCTATTCCTAGATGACGTATACCTTTTCCCCCAGTGGAATCCTTTCTTATCTCCCCAGTGGTGTTATACTCCTCTCTATTTTATAATCATACTTGATGCATCCATTAGCATCGCATTATACCTTAGGTTCAAAAATTGTGTGTTTTATATTTAAGTCTCTTCAATTACGTCGAGCTGAGGATTTTAACCCTCACATCTCCGGATAGAATAAACTTAAATAGGGGCATCTGTCATACCCCAATTTTTGACCCTAAGATCATACATCATTTGCATCTCAATCATTAATCAAGATCACAATCTTGAGATTTCATTTTTCGGTGTTATGTTCGCTTCGTCTTTGAGGGGAACTATCAAGCACCTAATTTTCTTTAATTTGTTTTATACTAACCAAAATCCAAAAATATGCATTTTGTTTCCTTTGTTTGTGTTTTGCAGGAAAAAGATCGGGCGAATGTTAGGGACCAAATAGTACTAATTTTCATATATTGTTTTTGGTCCCTTTAACCACTTTTTACTCAATAATCACACTTTTATTCATACAATTTAATAATTTTGCAATTTTGTTCATTTTAGTTCATTTGAATTGTTATTTCACATGTTTGTTAGTTTTGTAGCGTTTTTAAAAGGTTTGAAGATCATGGAAGCGAAGAGGAATTACTTGAAGACTTGGAATAGCAAAAGAAGTGTTGATGAGGCCAGTTTGCCCCGCAAATATCCTTTGTGCCGCCAACTGATAGATGCTGAACAAGTCCAGTTTTGAATTTCACTGTTTGCCCCGCAAACACTGCGCTGCAGAATTTTATCTTTTACTTTGTTGCCACTTGTCATGAGAAATGGGCTTATCTTTTGAATAGGAAAAGTTAGTACGAATTAGGGGTTATTTAGGGAGATAAAAAAGGGGAATTATTCTATTCTATTCTATTGTAAACCACACATTGAGACTAGGGTTTTGAGGGAGAAAAAGAACAACTTTGTGAGAGATTGATGTTCTTAGCTTCTTCTTCATTCTTCTTGCTGTCAACTATGGTGATGAGTAGCTAAATCCCACTTTGACAAGATTGGAGGTAGTAGCTATCCTTGTTAACTATGTATTTCCTCTAACACTTTTGTATGAACTTCATTAGTATTGAAATGGATGAATGTTGTTGTTCTATATTTCATATTTAGATTTGATTTATGATTGAGAAATATATTTCAAGTCTTGTTCTACAACATTTTATCAAGTAGTGGATAAATGCTAGAGATAGATTTATTTGCCACTTTTCTAATTGTATCAATCAATCAAGCTTAATGTATTGATAGTTAGAGTGAGAGATCATCTAAAGATTAATATATTAACTTTCACAACCTTGTTTAGACATAAACATTGTTGAGAGGATACTAGAACATTGCATTGCTATTGAAGTATACTTTAGTTGTTAAAGTTACATAGGAGATAGGGATAGTGAAACCAAAACCAATCTTGTCAATCTTTTATCTTTGAACAAATCTTATTTTATTACTTGTTTTACCTTTTGAATAGAAAAATAGAAACTCAACTCAAACCAACTTTGTTACAACTTAAACTTAAAGCGATAGTAACTATAGAACGGCGGTAATATCACCCAATCTCTGTGGATACGATTTAAAAATATTTGCCTTGAATATACTATTCAACAAATTGGCGCCGTTGCCGGGGATTGGGGTTTGATATTGCAAGCATTGCAATAGTTCATTGTTTTAAGTTTGTTACTTTATTCATAATTCTTTTGCGTTTCACTTGGTTTGCTAGTTTTGTAGATTCTTGTGTATGCGGGAAAAAGCTACCGAAGAGCAATTTCATTTCGATCCCGAAATTGAAAGAACACTCCGAAAGCTCAATAGCAAGACACGAAGAAGAAGGAAGTTAGCCCAAGAGAAGCGACAAAGAGAAGAGGCGTCTACTTCTTCTAACAATCAAATTGAAGAAGTAGTTGTAGAGACTTTTGAAGGAGACATGGCGGGTGTTGTTCCAACCGAAATGTCCGCCAATAGTCCAAGACGTACCGCCCAATTTGCACGCAATGCTCAAGGTGGAGCAAATACGGAGATGAAGACCGGAATCCTCCAACTTGTTTATGCAAATCCATTCACCGGAATGGATCATGAGGATCCTTTCGCACATCTCACCAAATTTTATGAGATTGCGGGTTCAACGAGAGTCGATGCAGCCAATGAAGAATCATTATTCAAGAGACTATTTCCACACTCATTACTTGGGAAAGCCAAAGAATGGTATCTTGATCAATTACCAAATGTGATGACGGATTGGAATCTATTGGAAGAAAAATTTTTAGAACGATATTTTCCTCAATCCCGATTCATGGAGGCCAAAACGGCAATTGCGGTTTTCAATCAAGGAAGAAACGAGTCCTTAAATGATGCTTGGGAAAGATTCAAATCCATGCTTAGAAAATGCAAGGGTCATGGTTTTGATGATCTCACACAAATTCACATCTTCCGCAATGGACTTCAACCGGTGCACAAGACACTTTTGGATGCTACCGCGGGTGGCTCTCTAATGTCAAAAAGCGCGGAGGATGCAATAATGATAATCGATCGTATGGCACTCAATGATCTCCAAACTCAACATGATAGGAGTCCATCACAAAGGAAGCCGGGTGTTCTCGAATTAAACACCAATGATGCCATCCTTGCTCAAAACAAGATTCTCTCTCAACAAGTTGAGTTACTCACTAAGCAAATGTCGAAGCTTCCACAACAAATGAAGGAAATTCATGGGATGCAAATGACTTCTCACGTGGCAAGTTGTGAACTTTGTCAAGGTGACCATCCTACCGGGTTTTGTCCTCCTCCCGAGGGTGAAGAAGTGAATTATGTCAACAATCAAAATCAAGGTTATCAAAGGCAACCTCCACCTCACAATAATCTGTACCAAAGAAACAACCAAGGATTTCAACCCTCAAGATTCAACAATCAACACTATCAACATCAAAGTCCTTATCAAAGCCCAAACCCTCAAGTCCAAGGTCAACAATCTCAAGGTGGGAGCTCAAAATTGTAAGACACTCTTACACAATTCATGCAAGCATCCATGGCTAACCAAAGGAGCAATGAAGCGGCCATAAAGAACTTAGAAACTCAAGTGGGTCAACTTGCAAAGCAATTGTCTGAACAACAACCGGGATCTTCTTTTCCCGCCAGCACTCAAACAAATCCAAGGGAGCATTGCAAAGCCATTGTGACAAGAATTGGTAAAGAGATAAATGGTGGAATAGATGGAGGTGTTATAGTGGAAGATTATGAGGAAATAATAGTTGAAAACCAAAAGGGTGAGGTGGTAGTTGAAGATGAGGGAGAAAAGAGTGAGGAGAAAGTGGAGGAAGAATTAGTTGAAAAAGAGCGGAAAGAAAAAGAAGGAAGAGAGAAAAATGACAAAAAAGTGAAGAGGAATAAAAAGAGAAATGAGAATGTGAGCACAATTCCTCTCCAACATCTACCTTACCCGCATGTGCAATCAAGGAAGGAAGACGCAAAGCGCTACGCTCGATTTATGGATATATTTAAACAACTTCACATAAATATTCCATTTTCTGAAGCATTGGAGAAAATGCCCAAGTATGCAAAATTCATGAAGCAAATGCTCACAAAGAAAAAGAAGTACACGGATGAAGAGACAGTTGTGCTTGATGCTCATTGTAGTGCAATTATTCAAAAAACTCCCCCAAGAAAGGAAGCCGATCCGGAACGAGTCATTTTACCGATCACCATTGGAGGTAACTAAATTAGTAATGGTTTGGTTGATTTGGGGTCTAGCATCAATTTAATACCTTTATCCGTTGTCAAGAGATTGGGGAACATTGAGATGAAACACACCAGGATAACTTTGCAACTAGCCGATAAGTCTATCATTTCACCATATGGAGTTGTACAAGACATGCTAGTAAAGGTTGACAAATTTTTGTTCCCGGTTGATTTTGTGGTAGTCGACATGGAGGAGGATTGTGATGTTCCATTAATACTTGGAAGACCATTCATGAAGACCACCCGAATGATGATTGATATCGATGATGGGATTATGAAAGTAAGGGTGCAAGATAAAGAGGTAATTTTTACTCTTTTTGAGTCTACGAAGCCTCCTAAGGATGAACATGACAACTTTCGAATCGATGATGAAAAAGGAGAAATCATTGAGGTGGCGAATCAATTTCACAAGGACAAGGAGAAGGCAAATCTTGAGGGAAAGACTCATCACAAAAACTTTGAAGTTGGACAAATGGTGCTAGTGTGCAATTCAAGACTCAAGGTGTTTCCTAGTAAATTAAAGTCAAAGTGGTCGGGGCCATTTGTTGTGAAAGAGGTGCGAAATTATGGATCCATTGTGGTGGAGGACCCTAAAACACAAGAAAGCTGGACTGTAAAGGAACAAAGACTCAAAGGCTACCACGGTGGATAAGCAAGCCGCGATGGTGTGTCATTTCGCTCGTCAAGCCTTGGTGCACCATCGAATTGTCGAGCTCGAACGACGTTAAACAAAGCGCTTGTTGGGAGGCAACCCAACGTCGTAAGTAAATTCTATTATGCTTTTTGATTTTTGTTTTCAGAGTTATTTAGTAACTATTTTTGAAAGGAAGTGGAAGTTAAGTGTAAAAATTGGCATTTTTCAAAAATTCAAGTCTGTTTGCCCCGCAAACAGAGCACAAACAGTGAGTAAGCCAATTTTACAAAGAAAATTTTTCTTGTTTGCCCCGCGAACAGGTGTTTGCCCCGCAAACAGGTCAGCCAATTTTGAAAAAGAAATTTTCATCAGTGATTGCCCCGCAAACATTGTTTGCCCCGCAAACAGAGCACAAACAGTGAGTAAGCCAATTTTACAAAGAAAATTTTTCTTGTTTGCCCCGCGAACAGGTGTTTGCCCCGCAAACACTTCAGTACAAAAAAAATTCCACTTTCAAAAAAAAAAAAAGCTTTTAATTTAACCTAGTTTTTTTTTATCTTTTATTTTTACTTCTCTCCTCTCACTCTATCGCTTTCGTCCTCACTAAACTCATCTCCCATTCTAATACCCTATCTTCACCCACATTCCTTGGAAGCGGAGTATGATGCATACGCAAATTGGCCTGTGGGCAGACCACTTTTCATGGGGGGGTGCAGGAGGCAACGGTACCGGAAGTGAGGACGATACAATGGAGGATGTGATCGGGACAGTTGGTGGTGGTGATGAAGAAGAGGATTGAAGTGGTGTTGTAGCATTTTTTTTAGTTTATTTTTATTTTAGTCTTAATTTTGTTTTGTTTTATTTATTTATGGTTTCACTTTTTGGTTTTTAATTATGTACTTTATGGTGGCTCTCGTTTCACCATTTGAACATCTTTACAATTGCATTTTTATTATTGTTGTTTAATTGTGTGCTTGGGTGGAAAGTGATTAGCCTAACTTTTCAAATTAATTTTGTTTAATTGTTCTTGTACAAAGAGAAGCTTGAGGAATCAATGGGCACGGACAAGAGTTGATGTTGTGAACACTTCGAGTGGCAATGATGAGAATCGGTATCAAGGAAAATTAAGGTACACTTTATCGCTCTCTAGACTTAACATGGTTAGTTGATGGTGTGTGCAAATTGCTTAGCATAAATTCCTTGAGTCACATGTCATTTTTGAATCAAAATTTAGAACTTAGCCAAGTGAGGAAACTTTCCATTGTACACTAAATGCAGGATACCGGAATTTATTTCAACTCATTTTTATCATGCTAAACCATGCATTATTCTTATTTGTGAAAAGTGTGAAAGTGATAGAGGCATTGTTTGAATTTGAGAAAAACCACTTGACCAAAAAAAAGTTAAATCAATTAACCTTGTGAGGAGTGATTCTTAGTTAACCCCATTGAGCTTATATTAGGATTCATGTAATTATTAAATATGTTTGGTAGATGAATCCTAATTTATTTTATTTCATTGGAACCTTCAACCACAATGGTTGCAATTTTGCCTTGTGCCTATGTCTATGTAGGGAGCATTGTTGTATCTAATATGGTTTGAATCCTAAAGTTGGGGAGAGTTGATTGAAAAACAAATGAAAAGTGGTACTTATGAGTTTTGTGGTAATAAGAAAAGAACAACACATTTTAAAAGTATGGGGCAAGAAAAAGAAATAAAATCGTTCCCGTTATGTGTTGTTAAAAAAATAATGAAAAAGAAAAAAAAAAGAGAAAAAGAAAGAAAAGGGGATTCAATCAAGTGTTGTTGTTAAGTGAATTGATAGGAATGCTCCCTTAGGATAGGCATTTTTGTTTAATTTACCTTTAATAAAACCCTTTCTTTGTAACCCAAGCCACGTTACAACCTATGAAAGCCCTCTTGATTCTCACTTTGCACATAGTTTTGAACTTGTTGTGGTGAAAGCATGATTTGAGTTGTTGTTGATATAAATGCCCGGATGAGTGAAAGTGAACCCTCTTGTATTCATCATTACTTTGATGTGTGTGTAGGTTTGATTCAATTCTGACATGTCTCTTTTGGAATTTCTTGATAATAATTTGCACTTTGCCATCATTCTTTCTCATGCTTTGTTTTAGCATTGTGGTGAGTGTACTTTGGAAAGACTTATACTTTTGAGCCATTTGAGTGTTCGGTTACCTTGTCATCATTCTCTTGTGCGTTGCTCTTGCTACTCTTGTGAATTTTTGTTTAGGGACAAACAAAATGGTAAGTTGGGGAGAGTTGTTAGGGACCAAATAGTACTAATTTTCATATATTGTTTTTGGTCCCTTTAACCACTTTTTACTCAATAATCACACTTTTATTCATACAATTTAATAATTTTGCAATTTTGTTCATTTTAGTTCATTTGAATTGGTATTTCACATGTTTGTTAGTTTTGTAGCGTTTTTAAAAGGTTTGAAGATCATGGAAGCGAAGAGGAATTACTTGAAGACTTGGAATAGCAAAAGAAGTGTTGATGAGGCCAGTTTGCCCCGCAAATATCCTTTGTGCCGCCAACTGATAGATGCTAAACAAGTCCAGTTTTGAATTTCACTGTTTGCCCCGCAAACACTGCGCTGCAGAATTTTATCTTTTACTTTGTTGCCACTTGTCATGAGAAATGGGCTTATTTTTGAATAGGAAAAGTTAGTACGAATTAGGGGTTATTTAGGGAGATAAAAAAGGGGAATTATTCTATTCTATTCTATTGTAAACCACACATTAAGACTAGGGTTTTGAGGGAGAAAAAGAACAACTTTGTGAGAGATTGATGTTCTTAGCTTCTTCTTCATTCTTCTTGCTGTCAACTATGGTGATGAGTAGCTAAATCCCACTTTGACAAGATTGGAGGTAGTAGCTATCCTTGTTAACTATGTATTTCCTCTAACACTTTTGTATGAACTTCATTAGTATTGAAATGGATGAATGTTGTTGTTCTATATTTCATATTTAGATTTGATTTATGATTGAGAAATATATTTCAAGTCTTGTTCTACAACATTTTATCAAGTAGTGGATAAATGCTAGAGATAGATTTATTTGCCACTTTTCTAATTGTATCAATCAATCAAGCTTAATGTATTGATAGTTAGAGTGAGAGATCATCTAAAGATTAATATATTAACTTTCACAACCTTGTTTAGACATAAACATTGTTGAGAGGATACTAAAACATTGCATTGCTATTGAAGTATACTTTAGTTGTTAAAGTTACATAGGAGATAGGGATAGTGAAACCAAAACCAATATTGTCAATCTTTTATCTTTGAACAAATCTTATTTTATTACTTGTTTTACCTTTTGAATAGAAAAATAGAAACTCAACTCAAACCAACTTTGTTACAACTTAAACTTAAAGCGATAGTAACTATAGAACGGCGGTAATATCACCCAATCTCTGTGGATACGATTTAAAAATATTTGCCTTGAATATACTATTCAACAGCGAAATCAAAACAGTGCAAGAAAAGGAATTTTTGAAAATTTCACTATGGAAATCGATTTACCCATATAGGAAATCGATTTCCCTGGACGAAATTTGAAAAAAAGAGGGAAGCATGACACCATTTTGGCACCAATCACATTTTATTTGATCATTTTTGTCATTTTACCAATTTTCCACCTCATCAAAATTAATTCCCTTCATTAAACCTTTTTTTAACCCCATTTTACCATTTTTACCATTTAAATACCATTTAAACACCAATTAAACACAAATTAATTCCCAAATGCAAAAAGACCAAATTGCCACTACTCTTGCTCCCATCCTATAAATAGAGGTCTCTACTCCCTCATTTCTCAAGCTTTTGATAGCCAAAAAAGTTCTTGCAAATTCATTTCTCAAGCTTTGAGAGCCAACAAACCCCTTGCAATTTCTCTCCTCATCCCTACCAAATTCACCAAAGCTCTTTGTTCTTTCATAAAGTTTGTGAGTCACACCTTGAACCTCACAAACTTTGAGCTAAGCCACCTTTCATTTCACTCTTTTTTCTTCAATTGTTGAGAGATCAAGATTTGTGTTGGTGATTATTGAAGTGGATCTAAGTTTTGTTCAAGAATTGGTAATTTTCATCATCCTTTTTCATCTACCATAATGTGATTCTTTTGTGCTTGTATGTGATGCATCTTTGATGCTATATTGGTCCTATTTGATGGTGATTTGATGAAAAATTCGTGCTCCAATGGATATGTGATCATAAGGTGTTTGTATGTTTGCTTAAATCAAGTTTTATGCTTCCTAATGCTGATTTTTTGAAAGCTGCGTGCAGGAAATCGATTTCCCTTTGTAGGAAATCGATTTCCACCTTATTTTTATGCCAATTTCGAACTCTTCACTCAGGAAATCGATTTCCTACAGAGGTAAATCGATTTCCAGTGAGGCAGGATGCTTTATTTTGCCTTTTTTATGCTTGTTTTGCCTTCCTTCTTCCTCCACTTCATTTATATCATTGGATCTAGGATGTTGATAGGTTTGAAATGACCAAATCCATAATATTAGATGAATGATATTAATGATAGTGTGAGTTGATTTTACTTTATGCATTTTTATTCTTCTTCTTCTCTTTTTTTCTTTTGATCGATGAAAGTCTTTGATACCTTGAGAATTCTTATGGATTCTTGGTAAAGACTAGATCGTTACCTATTTTCTTTTCGTGCGGTATTGCTTTCGGAGAGTGATCTACATATCACTTCTCTCGCATGCATTAGCACATAAAGTTTTGACCGGCCTCGTTGTAGGGTGATTTCTACATAAATCACTTGGCGATCTGCTTAACATAGCGCAATATTTCGTGTCCCGAATCAAAAAAGATCAAATATGGAAGAGAATTGTATGCGGTTGATTTAAGACTTATGGAGGTTTATCGTGTAGTCGCTATGATTTTATCAAGCTTCTGATAAATGTCCATTGAATTTAAATCCGAGAACATCCTTCACTCACCATCGATCTTTATTACTAACTTTGATAACATACTTGACAAGTTTCAAGATGGTTATCTTTAACATCTAACAACTAACTTTAATTTCCGCAATTTATTATACCGCTCTTTATTTTTTCGCTTTATTGCTTTATTTTATCATTTCATCATGTTTATGTTTCCGCCATTTTCTCTTTGTCCATTTGGACGTTTATATTCCGCTATTTTTTCTTTGTCCAGTTGGACACTATGTTTATGCTTCCGCTCTCTTTCGGACTATTGGTTACTATCCCGAGCATTCTGGAGATTTGGACTTATGGACTTAGTACCTCTGGACCCTTATTCTGTTGTTACTCTGCTGTTATTCTGTCTGTCTGGCATTGGATTGTTGTCTGTCTGTATGTGCAGGTATTTCCTTGAAAGCCCTTGATGGTTAATTCCAAGGCATCGATATAAGGATTTTACCCGAAAACAGCCGTTACTCTGCCCGATTTTCGTCAGAATTTTAATGTGCTTAATGCAAAGTGATGCTAAGATAATAAATTCATCTGGATCCCCAAGTGATAATGTTGGTTTAGTATTGATATTCCAAAGGATGGGAAATCTACCTTGACTTATAATGTCAAGTGTTGGCTTCTTCTTCGGTTAGACCGTTTCTTTCCTTAGCTTTTATTTTACGCAACAGGATAGCCTCTTCATCTCCTCCCATTCTTAAATTTTCAAAATCTTCTCCCTTTTTCAAAAACCTTCTTATGTTTGCAATCTTTTCAAAACCTTTTCTCTTAAAATATCTTTTGCCCTTAGTGGCCTTTTCCTCTTTTCTTCAAAAGTTTAGACACTATTAATTATCGAAACGAGTGGTTATACCCCACGATTTTGAAATTGATTGATATAATGAGATCTTTTCCGCGTGAGAGAGCTAGTGGCATACTCGTTGATTTTATCCGAGTTGGAGCCCTTCTTTCATTTGCGATGCAAAGAACTCATTTGTTCTCATGCTCAAGATCAATGGCTGAGTATTTCTCTCCGACGACGATAAAGTGTTTATTCGATTTTAAAACGTTTTTCCCTTTTAAGCGGAACTACATTAGCTCTGACTTCTCCATTGCACCGAGGAGGTATGTAGGCACAAAGCTTAACGCTTTGCCGAGCTTATTTTAAAAATAAAACAAACCGTTTCTAGCACACACGACACATATTTTCAAAAAGGTTCCTGTGGAGTACCACAGATATGAGGGGTGCTTAAAAACTTCCCCTTGTATAAACAACACCCGTACCTAAGATCTCTTCTTTTTGTTTTAAAAACAAACTTTGGGTTTTTTTCGTTCTTTTCCCTTTTCCTTTGGAAATAATAAAGCGCGGTGGCGACTTTCACTGAAATGTTGAGTCGAGTCAATATAATGGCTTCGATCTCAGATTTTCCCCGCTACACAAGGCAAAAATTCAAACTATAAATCATAGTTGAGGGTTCAAGAAAACAAAGAATCAACATCCATACAAAAATTAGAACCAAACACTGATAGACAAACATTTAGCAAAAACAACATGGACAATGACAAAAAGGCTCAAAAGGGATACTAATGATCACACACTCACAAGGTGAATTGACTATTTGGCCAAGGTAGTTGTGCTCAAAATGAAACAAAAATGCCTTGATACTTTTCATGCTTTCCTATAATCAACACAAACAAAAGATTAAGCATAATAAAATCCAGTTAGAACAAGAGTGTGGTCTCCAGCATATGTGAACAATGGAAAGCTACCTCACAAAAAAGGTGGGAACTAAAGTGATTCACAAACGAACAAGTATATAAAAGAATGAATGGCATAAAAGTTGTAAAAATCCTAAGTATCATGAATATGATAAAGTCTAGAAAGCAATAAACACATACCTTAGACGTGTACAAAACTTTAACAAAATCATTACCATACACTCGCAAGTTGAAACGATCAAACTTGGAAAATCACCTCCAATTCCCTAAGTTACTCAAAACAAGCTCAAAGGAAAACACACAACTATTAATATACACAAACTAAAAGACCATATGAAATTGTCTAAACAAATTTAAAAGTGAAGATTTGAAATTTCAGAACTGGTCTGATCTAAATTTGTTTAGACAATTGCATCATACTACCTAAACTAACCAAAAACTAAAAAGAATAAATATGTTTGTTAGACGTCGTAAGCTCGACGCCTATTATTTAAGAATGTTCCTTCAAGTTACTTCCGCCGGGCTATTCCTAACCACACACAAGAAAACGTGAAAGGAAACAAACAATAATATAACAAATTCACAACTATAAGAAAAACATGTACAAGTGTAGTAAACATACACAAGTATCAATATAAACAAGTGAGAATATACAATATGTCTGATATATACAAAACTCAAAACCAAAGAAACTATTGCGATGCAAGTTAATAAAAAACCAATCCCCGACAACGTCTGCATTTTGTTGAAGCAGTATAGCGGCAAGCAACAAAAGTTTTGGAAATATTTATCCGGAGAATTATCGTGTCCACGGAGATTAGTGATATCGAACTGTCATTCAACATTTTCCGCAATTATGAGTTTGGGTTGAATTGGTAAAGCATAAAAACAGAAAATTAAATATCAAAACAAAATAATTCATTATTTTAGGGAGAAGAGATTTATCAGACATGCATATAATCTACTTCTCACAAACTTAAACTTATCGACCAGTTATACTCAACCTACAATACTCATTAATATAATTAAGCATCACTCACACCCTAAGTCATTTCTAACCCAAAGTAGAGAGATCTATTATATCATCTCGACAACGATCTCTCAGTCAACCTCAACAACACAACAGACATCCATATCATTTGTACCGACGATCTCTCAACTGACACAACTAACACGGAAGCATTAAGATTTGACACCCATAAAGATCGTTAGCTCTAAATCTATCTCTAGAATCCAGAAACTAACAGATAATCATCCTAGATAAGGATTCGAGCAGTATATGTCTATAACAACCCAAACCCTGAGCACAAAGCAAAAATCTAAGATAACAGTCGACACATATTTGTAAAGCAACTTAAATATAACGCCATGGGCGACAAATATACATGAGTTCAAAGTAAAGTCATATACAAAACCCAACAAAATAGAAATACACAAAGAGGAAGAGAAGTGAACCAAAAATCTTCCACTTTGTCAGCTCCGATTGATGATCAATCCACCCCGGATCATCCGTATGCAAGCTCCAAAGTTCTTTTCTAAGATAATCTACCTAAAAAATGAAGGTTTGATGAATTAGGACCAATATTACCCAAAACATAACCTAAAAAATGTGTTTTGACCCCTTTTAACGTGTTTCTGCCCAGGCATTTTCGCCGGGCGAGTCTGGATTCGTCGGGCGAGTCTGGATTCGCCGAGCGAACTACACCAGTAATTTCTGCATTATTTCGGCCATAACTTGAGAATCGAAACTGCGATTTACGCCCGGTTCGAAGCGTTGGAAAGCTTATCCAATTTCATATGTAACAATGACTAAATATAAAAAAAATTGATGACTTTTCTCATATTTGTTTTGAGCCTTATTCGTTGATGAATTGCTTAAAATTGTGCGTTTGAAGCGGTGTCTTCGACACTTTATTGCTCATGCTCCAAATACACATTAATACCTACAAAATGAATAGAAAATTATCAAATGGTACATAAATGAATCAAAACACGAGTATAAACAAACAAAATGTATTTATACACTCAACGGGGATTATTCAACGGAATATACACAAAAACATGATAGGTGCCACAAAACTATATATACATAACACTACAAATTGGAACTTATCAGGTCTTCGATTGATCCAGATGTAGTGAGTGAAGGATAGAAAAACACTTAGAAAGGGGGGATTGAATAATTGTGACTTCAAAAACTTGTAAGATAAAAACAATGAACACAATTATTTTTATCTTGGTTCGTTCTTAACGAAACTACTCCAGTCCACCCCCTTAGAGTGAATTACCTCAACTGAGGATTTAATCCACTAATCCAACTAATTACAATGGTTATCCACTTAGAAAACTTCTAAGTCTTCTAGAGTATACAGATCACAACTTGATCACTCTAGGAACCTTTTACAAACAATGTAAAATAATGTTTACAAGAGTTTAGATTGCTTCTAATAAAGCTGTAATCACAACTGTGATATTTCTCTTAAGTTCTAAGCTTAACACTCACTAAATATTACAAGAGTTCGTGAGGTTGAAGATGAAGTTCGTGAGACTTGATTTTGACAGCGTTTCAGTATTTTGCACAAGTGTTCTACTTTGCTTCTGATCAGAACTTCTATTTATAGGCGTTGAGAGGAAATGACCGTTGGGAGCATTTAATGCTTTACATGAATAGTACAACTCTGCATTTAATGTTTCACACTTTTGTCAACTACCTCGAGCCTTGCTTTTCCTGCTTTTACTGACTTTGCCTTTTGTAGCTTCTAACGTTCCTTTTGTCAGTCAGAGATTAGACGTTTCAGCCTTTCATCTTGTACTTGCTTCTGGACTCAGATTTTGTAGATAACAATGTTTGAATATCAGAGTCAACAGCTTGGTGCAGAGCATCTTCTTGTCTTCTGACTTTGAAGAGCTTGAGCGTGATACCATTCAGAACTTCAGTGCTTTTACTTCTGACTTCGTTCTTCTGATGCTTTCAGTTCATATTTTGATTCTGCTTGATCATCTTCTGATGTCTTGCCAGAGCATGTTCTGATGAAGCCATCCAGAACTTCCAGAGTCAAGTGCTTCTGAGTGCTGATTTGTGCAGACTCTTCATATATTTCATGAAATGGAAAATGCAAAGGATTAGAGTACCACATTATCTTATACAAAATTCATATATAATGTTATCATCAAAACGCAGAATATTGATCAGAACAAATCTTGTTCTAACAATCTCCCCCTTTTTGATGATGACAAAAATATATATAATTGATATGAATTTGTATCCAGAATATCAGATGAACAAAGACAATTACACAGTTATAGCATAAGCATATAATCAGAGTGTGTGAATATGTCTCCCCCTGAGATTAACAATCCCCCCTGAAAATAATACTAGAAGAATTTATAAATAAAAGACTTCCCTGAGTATTTTTCCATTTCAGTTGAGACATTCACGTAGAATAGAACTTCAGAATATTCAGAGCTTCTATTCAGAGCTTCCATTGGACAGCTGCAGAGCTTTGAATTTCCCTTTGTAATCAATTGTATCAGAGCATACTTGGTTGTATCAGAGCATTCTTCTTGCTTATGATCTCAGCATTTCTCGCTTCTGGATTTGAAACTTCAGAGCACTCAGCTTGCTTCAGATCTTCAGGAGATTTAGAATTGCTTTTCCCCATGTATTTGCTTCTCACTTTGAGTTTTTCAGAATATCCCATTCCTGCAAAAAACTATTAAAGACAGAAAACTTGCAAATGATGTTAGGAAATGTTAAGACTTAATCCCAGCAACTGATATTATAAACCATTTCAATTATCATATTTCTCCCCCTTTTTGTCATAACATCAAAATGCATAAAGATTCAGATGAACAAAACACACAGAGTGAACAAAGAACAGATAATTTTTCATTGATAAACATCATAAGATAAGGGTACAAAAGCAGATGCAAATCAAGCAGATGCAAAAAACAAGAAGACACACTAAGACACAAGACAGACTACGACTGGCTAAGCCTAGAAGCTAAGACGGCCAGAAGGTTCTTAATCTCAGCCGTGTCTTCAACTTTCTTCCTTGTAGCTTCCTTCAGATCATGCATAAAGGATCTGAACTCAACATTTGTATCCTCTTGCTTGTCCAGATGAAGAGCTAAGTTAGCTTGATTTTGTTGGAGCTCCTCTAGCACAGAAGCAGAAGGACCAGCAGAAGCAGCATCGAAGCTGTTGTCTATAGCAGGAGGACTGTTTGCAGCATCAGCTTCAATCATAAGAACATCTCCTTGATTTTCCTCAACAGGAATTTGTGTAGCAGGATGTTCTAAGCCTTCAAGAATTGCAGCCAAATTTTTTGGAGGTGTTGGAGTCACAGGTTCTGGAGGGTATTCAACTTCTGGATATACCATATTTGGTGCTTTATCAGAGGGATGCTCCCTAAGTCAGTTGAATAAGAACTGAAAATCTCCAGTCATAACCTTTTATGGATGTGGCTCCCATACAACAATTGCCAGAGGATTCTCTTCTGCAAGCTCATCTACAAACTCCTTCTCTTCAAGAGGCTTCCAACTGGTGATGTGATGGTAGTATCTTCCATCATCATACTCCAGACGGAATCCAGAAGGACCAGGAGCAGCAGGTAGACACTCTTTCTGAAGATTCAGAAAGTCAGATTGAATCTCCCTACCAACGGTTCTCCAGATCTTGCCAGCAGCAACATGATCCAGTTTGGCATCATGTGCAACCTTCAGAGCATCTAAGTTTGTTCTGACCTTAAGAGTTAATAATTCAAAAAGTGTATCAACAGAAGGTCTAAGAGGTGATGTTCTTGGAGGAGGGTTAGGTATTTGGAGATGGAGAGAAGAGATTGGCTTATCTGGGTAAGATAGGGCATATGATTGAGGAACTCTGTCCAAAACAATTTTTTTTTCAGAAGAGTGTGTTTGAGAGGGTGGTTGAGAGGATTCAACTTCATGATCTGAGTCTAAAACCACAACAACAAGAGTTGGTTTAGGTTTACGGGGATATAATTTCATGAGGCGGGTGAAAGAATCAGAATCAGAGGGTTCAGGAGATGAAGGTGTGAAAGGGCAGAGAACACCAGTGTAGTTGAGATGAGGAGGAGGTTGAGAAGTGGATATATTTGCATGAGGAGGAATGATGGTGTTAAGGGGTGTGGCCTCAAAGATAGGTTCAGAAGCTGGGGGTACAAAATCAAGAATAGGCATAATGCCTTTAGACTTGGGTGAAGAAGGAGGGGTGAGAACTTTGGTGGTTGGAGGAAGTTTAGCAGGGGATTTTTCTGGTTGAGTTTCTGGGTTAGATTCTATTGATACATTCTTTGAATTAAAAACAAAATCAGAATCAAGTTCAGAAATTACAATACCTAGACCTCGTTGCTTCTTCTTAGCAGGTCCTTCTCCAACTGACTTTCTCTTCTTCTCCTTATGTATCACCATCTTCTGCTTCCCTTTTAACTTTTCTTTCTCCTTTTCAGCTTCATTCTGCTTTTCTTTTTCAACATCTTTCTTCTCCAACTTCTTTTATTCTTCTTTATTTTCTTCCTCTTTCTTCCTTTTCTTATCTTTCTTCTTTTTCTTTCTCTTCTCTTCTTCTTTCTTATCATCCTGCTTATGCTTCTTCTTTTCAGCTTCTCTTTCTTCCTTCTATTTCTTCTTCTCATCTTCCTTCTATTCTTCACTGATTGCAGGAAGATCTAATTTTCTCTTTGTTGTTCTTTCTTTTACTGACTCTACTTCTGGACTTTGAGTATTAGCAGTTGTCATACCCAAAAATTTGCCCTCCCCATTTCATCTTCAATGACTCAAGGCTCAAGGGTTTACTTAAGGCTTCTTCCAAATCAAGGACCTCCTAAACTAGGGTTTTGCATTCTCCTAAGGAAATTGACAAAGTAAGGTCTCCATTGGATCTCATATGGCTCATTATGTTTCAAAAGATCTCCATGTCAAAAGTCAAGCTTCAATTCCAAGGGTTGCTCATTCAATGGCTCAGATGATCCACAGTCGACTAGTTTGACTTAGAAGTCAACTATGGTCAAAGTATAGTCAAAACTCCTGATTTTTGGTTAACACTAATATTATGAAGTATCATTCATCATTTTATCAAAGGTCGATCATGATTCATCAAGGAAAAACTTCAAAATCAACAAAGGGAATAGTTACTAAATTAGGGTTTTAGTCCAAAAAGTCAACTGTACTTTGACCAGGCATAACTTTCACATGGAACATCAGAAGTTTCTCACTCAAAGCCAATTTAAAAGAAAATTGGATTCTCTACAATTTTGTCTCTCACGTGCCAAGGCCAGAAATGCTTCATTTGGGAGATATGGTGCAAAAGATTATAGGTTCTTTTCAAAAGTCAACCAAAAGCAGTTTTTTGTCAAAGGGAATATCATCAAGATAAAATCTCCAAATGAAAAATATGTTCCAAAGTGGCTTGTAGAAGACATCTTGAGGTTTCCAAAAAGTCCTAGAAATCCTCCATATCATAAAAATTGACGGAGATATGCCTTGTCAAAGGTGGGCAATTTTGGAGGTAAAATGTGAGATAAAAGTGGTTCAAATTGGAGTTTCTTACAAATGGGCCTAACGTTTTAAGGTTTAATCTTGGTCCACAAGTTATCCAAGCTATCAAATTCATTTTCTACGAATTATAGCATTTTTATTTGATTTTATATGATTTTTATTCATTTTAATAATGATTTAAAGTTATATAAATCAAAGAAAAATCAAATATTTGATTATGGGAATCATAATGGCCAATTTCAATCAATACTTATTGTATATTTTCAATACAAATTCGTGCATAAAAAGATTGGAAAGGGAAGAGCAATATGAGTCCAATTTAGAAAGATTTTATTCAAATCCCAATCAAATATCAATCACATGAATTATGGAGATTGGGCTCAGTTCTTTAACCTAATTCACTCTTCTATAAGTAGTGAATACATGGCATAGGATTAAGGGACGAGATTCTGGGAAGAGGAGAGTATTCAAGAAGCAAAAAATTCACTAAGAACTTGCAATCGGTTTTGGAGAATTAGAAGGTTTCGAGGAGATTTAAAGCTTGCTACACGTTCCTTGGATCACTCTGAAGCTGTCTGGACACTTGCACTGCATCAACACCTCCAGAACAATCTCCAAAAAGCTCACGGTATGTCACAAAAAACTTGAGTTCGGGTACAACGAATCATGCATTCTTATTGAATTTTGTTTGTATATTATTGCTTAGGGTGATGTATTGACTGATTCTGGTTGTTTAATTGGGTTTTCGTATGCGTTTGCTCTTAATTGCCATGTTAGGGTTCTTTGTAGAAATTTTAGGGTTATGTGATTCGGTAAAAATTAGGGCTTGAAACAGGTATAATTAAATTCGTCTGGACAAGAAGAAGCTAATCATGGTCTTAATTTTCATTTTGGTGTATGTTTGGGGGGTTTTCGTGATGGGTGGGTGTAATAGACGTGAGGTTTTACAGCTTGTTTGTGAAGGCGCTATAAAAAGGTATTTACAGGGTTTGTTGGAGAAGATGATGAGGTGTCATGAGATAATTGACGTATTTGAATTTGGCGCGTGTTTTCTGTTTTGGTTCCTTGATTCTACATATAATATATTGAAAGTAAACATTAAACGAATAAATTGGTTGGGTGGATTGGCAAGAGCGCGCGCGTGTGTAACGATGGGACGAGAGTTTGATCCCTCGCTCCCTATTATTTTTTATAAAAGATCTTGTTTCTTGATTGTGTGTTGCGCATATCAGGTGGAGCATCATGCTCCCCTAGATCTGACCATAAGATCCTTTAGCCCCTCAGATCCAACGCATTAGAAGTGTAGGAACATGCCATGAACCTTCAGCCTACCCACACACAATCAAAATCTCTTTTTTTCTTATTTTAATTTAAATTATTTAACTATAATTATATAATTATTTTTTAATCTTTATTTATATTCATAATCTGATTTTTTTTAATTAAATTAAAATATAATAAACATTAAAATTTAATTTATTATTCGTTTCGATTAAATTTATCGATCGCGATGGGTAATAATCGATTATCTAATTATTTAATTAATTAAATTCAAATATGGTTTATTTTTGCTAAAAGGTTTTAACCATTTTATTGGTTACGATGATTAGCATTTTCTTTTCTATCAATTCGTTACTATTTTTAATCGAATCTATTGATTATGAGGGGTAACGATAAATTAATAATTTAATTTTAAAATACACTCAATTTGCTAATAGTGATAATCGAATCTATCGATTAAAATAGTTTGCAATTCCTATTTATCTGTTAATTATGGTGATCAAACATATTGATCATTGCGATTAATAGAACAAATCAAAATCAGGGTTGTACGTCAATTTTTAAAACACTTTTTCATCTTCAAACGACGGATTTTCAAAACTTCGATAAGGCAATTCAAAATGCCTTCATACATTCATATTAATTCTAAGACGTACAACCCTTCCCCGAACTACGTAGACTCTGATCCTCCACAAGGAGGTACGTAGGCACTTGGGAACAAGGCGAGTCCCCTTCCCCAAAACCTCAATTCTTTCAAATCTCACTTTTCACCCTATTCATCTCCTTAGCTATTAAACCTTGACATTTATCCATAAACCTTCGCCTTTAAATCCAAAACCTTAGGAAAGGGTTAAGGGTGCCTAACACCTTCCCTTGACCTGATTATAATAACTTACCCCGAATCTCTTAACTGCGTAGGGTTTCCTATTCGCCCTAGTAGAATAGGTGGCGACTCTAAAATCTTAATTTTTAGGGCAGGTTGCTACAACAGTATCAAGTTTCTGGTTGCTTATCCAAACAGGATCACACTCAGAACCAGCTTCCTTGTGCATGGCAAGATATCTGACAATAACTTCTGATTGTTCATTCTTGAAGAACAACTCAAAGTCAGCCAGAACAGGACCTCTTTTGGACCTAACTTCTGTGTTCACCTTAGGAGTAGAACCAATAGACTTGATTATGCCCATTTTCTTCAGAGTAAGAGCATTTAGAGTACTTCCAATAATGGTGTAAGGATTGTTGATTATGCCTGCATTCTCCAGAGTTTCAACAATATTTGTTTGAACCAGAAGATTTGTAAGGATTCTTCCAAAAGGAATAACGTTCCTCTTTTTGTTTGGATAGTTCCGCCTGATTTTGTCTCTTGAATCATTCACAGTATGCCACAAGTGATTGAAACTGATGAAGGGAAGATCCACCTTTATTTGATTACCAATACAATACATAATGTATTGTTGATCCTTGTTGGCGAAGTTTGATGAACTTGTTGATTTTCTATGGTAGAAACAACCTAGAAGAATTTTCGTCCATACCTTGTAGATGGTTTTCATATCCTTAACTTCTTTTGATTTCTTTCCATTCTGAAATATCTCAGCATACACAGCATCCCAATCAGTTCTTGGAGTTGCTTCAGTAACACCTTCAACATTCATCAACCTAAACAACTTCCTTATGAGGGGTTCTGCAATTGAGAAGAGTTCACCATGAACTATGGAGAGAATTGCTTTAGGCATAACGGTTGCATGCACCCAGAATTCCTTCACTAGGTCTGGATAGACTGGACCACACAGATCATAGAACAGAGGTCCCCAACCTTGAAAAACCATATTCCCTGTAAGATGAACATCATGTTTTTCTAGATTTTAAAAATCTACCATTAAGTCGCAGATTACTTCCAACTGATCCAATGGAATTGAACAAGTTATCGGGGGAACAAGTTGTTGTTCTTGATCTTGTTCTTGTTGATGTTGTTGCTGAGAAGACGAACCAACATTCTGAGTTGAAGGAGAAGCCATTGAAGCACTTCTGAGATTTTTGAGTTTCTTTTTAGGGTTTGAGAAGAGAGAGAACAGGTTACAGAAATGCATAAAATAGGAGGATGATGAATGAGTGAAAAGAGTAAAAAAAGATTATGAGAGATGATTAAATAGATACGGATTTGAAACAATATGCAATTAAATTCCGAGAATGAACAATTACGAATGCAGAGAATCAAATGCATTTAATGTTGAGTGACATTAGGGGAAAACATTGTGAATACAAGATTACACTCAAAGATGTTTTTGATTCATGGCAAACTCAAATAAGCATTCAAACAACAAGACGGAAGCAGAAAACTTAAAGAAAAGCAAGCATTGATCACTCATAGGTCAACCCATTATGTTTATATGTTTAAAGGTTGACTCAACACAAGCAAAACAAGAAGAATGCAGAAAAGCAGCAGTTAGGTCGACCTACCATCAACCCAGGTCGACCTAAAATGGAGAAAAATTCATATACTCCTGCTAGGTCGACCCACACATCATTTAGGTCGACCTAAATTGATGAATTTTACATACCAGCCTGTTAGGTCGACCTACACATCAACTAGGTCGACCTAATCTGTGAAAATGTCCCCAGAATGCATCAGAAGAGGATTCTGGTCGACCTACTCCTTCAACAGGTCGACCTAACTGGGAGCAAAATTCTGCAAGCTCTGTTAGGTCGACCTAAGCACTACAAGTAGTCGACCTAACTGATCAAGAAAGTTCAAAAATCAGTTTTTCTTGGTTCTAACTGTTATGCAATCATATATATTGTGCAAGGGTAATTATTCAAGCAACACCAACGACTGAAAGATACACAAACGCTTCTCATCTTCGTTCTTCATCATCTCCAACACAATTACACATAATCATTCTTGCGTTGCGGGTTAGTGATGAGTTCGATAACGTCCATGGAACGGAATTGAAGATTCCTAGTGGGTGAAGGTTTGTGGGGTTTGTTGGTGAATAAAATCTGCGGGTTTTGTCCTCCACGACGGGTGGTTCTTGGGGGTTTTTATCAAGAGGCGTTCATTGAGGATTCGGCTGAGTGTAACGATTGAGGAACGGGGAGTTCAAGGAATCAAGACACTGCAGAAGGGAATCAAAGTGAAGCTCTTGGATAACCTTGATCTGGCTCAAGATTAAGGGGGAAGAAGATTCAAAGGATCGACATAATTGGTTTATCGTTTATCGCTTTGTTATCTTCTTTGTATATACTACTTTCAACATTAATGAAAGATTACCCAATTTCAATTTGGAATTGGGGGCAGACGTAGTCGTAGCGAGGACGATCGACGAACTGCCTAAACAAATTTCGTGTTCTTGTCGCTTTTACCTTTTCATTTACATTCTGTTCATATTTGGTTATAATAGCAAATTGATCAACGATTCGAGTGTTAAGATTGTGAATTAAGTTCGTTCATAAACATCACAATCCATCACACATTGAATTACCTTCAATTTGATCATTATCACCAAGTGTTTGTATATTTGCTTCTATCACTCTTACTGCATTGCAAACATTGTCCATCATACAAAAAGTTAATCTGATTTTCATAAGAGAAACATCTTGATTCTGCGACATATACTCTTATCATTTACTTCAAGTCCTTGACTGGTTTTTTTAAACACATATATAATCGTTTCGATAGTGGTTCGGAATAGACGCGAGTCGATTCAGAATTCACTTCCGCTGAAAAGTCGTTTAAATCCGTAAAACTGTGAACGATCTATTCACCCCCCCTCTAGATCCTAAGGCCAGCGTCTAACAAACATGATATTTGAAATGATTTGCACGGTTACCTAGGGCGGCGTCTCATCAACTGCACGCATGCTTGTCCCTTCAGAGTGAACACGTGTTCATCATCTGGAATAGCTGGTGACAACTGTTTTGCTTTAAAAGAAATTCTGAATCAACTTAGACATATGAAACGTTAGCAATAATAGAATCAGAATATCTAATTGAACAACAATTTCAGAACTTCTGATAAGAAAATAAATAATCATTTCAAATCTAATCCATATATCAGATCTTCTCATCCTTTCATTCTGGGCATAAATCCATACTGATGTTCTTCAGAATGAACTTAAACTTATCTTCAGCAAGGGGTTTTGTGAAGATATCAGCCCACTGATGTTCTATATCCACAAAGTTTAAAGAAAGAACACCCTTCTGAACATAGTCCCTAATGAAGTGATGTTTGATCTCAATATGTTTAGCTTTGGAATGTAAGATAGGATTCTTAGATAAACAAATAGCAGAAGTATTATCACAGAAGATAGGAATGTTACTCTCATATATCTGATAATCTTCTATCCGACTTGTAGCGGGGAAAATCTGAGATCGAAGCCATAGGATTGACTTGACTCAATATTTCAGTGAAAGTCGCCACCCCGCTTTATTATTTCCAAAGGAAAAGAACGAAGAAAACCCAAAGTTTGTTTTTAAAACAAAAAGAAGAGATCTTAGGTACGGGTGTTGATTATACAAGGGGAAGGTTTTAAGCACCCCTCATATCTGTGGTACTCCAAAGGAACCTTTTTGAAAATCTGTGTCGTCTGTGCTAAAAAAAGGGTTTGTTTTATTTTTAAAATAAGCTCGGCAAGACGTTAAGCCTTGTGCCTACATACCTCCTCGGTGCAATGGAGAAGTCAGAGCTAATGTAGTTCCGCTTAAAGGGAAAACGTTTAAAACGAATAAACACTTTATCGTCGTCGGAGAGAAATACTCAGCCATTGATCTTGAGCATGAGAACAAACGAGTTCTTTGCATCGCAAATGAAAGAAGGGCTCCAACTCGGGTAAAATCAACGAGTATGCCACTAGCTCTCTCACGCGGAAAAGATCTCATTATATCAATCAATTTCAAAATCGTGGGGTATAACCACTCGTTTCGACAATTAACAGTGTCTAAACTTTTTGAAGAAAAAAAGGCCACTAAGGGCAAAAGATATTAAGAAAAAAGGTTTTGAAAAAGGGAGAAGATTTTGAAAATTTAAGAATGGGAGGAGATGAAGAGGCTAACCTAATGCGTAAAATAAAAGCTAAGGAAAGAAACGGTCTAACCGAAATAAGAAGCCAACACTTGACATTATGAGTCAAGGTAGATTTCCCATCCTTTGGACTTATCAATACCAAACCAACACATTACCACTTGGGGATCCAGATGAACTTATTATCTTTAGCACCACTTTGCATTAAGCACATTAAAATTCTGACGAAAATCGGGCAGAGTAACGGCTGTTTTCGGGTAAAATCCTTATATCAATGCCTTGGAATTAACCATCAAGGGCTTTCAAGGAAATACCTGCATACATAAACAGACAACAATCCAATGCCAGACAGACAGCATAACAATAGAGTAACAACAGAATAAGGGTCCAGAGGCGCTAGGTCCATAAGTCCAAATCTCCATAATGCTCGGGATAGTAACCAATAGTCCGAAAGAGACCCTTAAATGTTTTTTAGATTTTTGTTATTTATTAGTGTTTTAGCATAAAAGTAAAGTATGGTCCAAGTGGACAAAATAAAAATAGCGGAAACATAAACAAAGTGTCCAAAGGGACAAAGAGAAAATAGCGGAATGTAAATATGATGAAATGATAAAGTAAAGCATAAAGCAAAATATAAAGAGCAATATAATAAAGTGCGGAAATTAAAGTCAATTGTTAGATGTTAAAGATAACCATCTTGAAACTTGTCAAGTATGTTATCAAAGTTAGTAATGAAGATCAATGGTGAGTGAAGGATGTTCTCGGATTTAAATTCAATGGACATTTATCAGAAGCTTGATAAAATCATAGCGACTACACGATAAACCTCCATAAGTCTTAAATCAACCGCATAAAATTCTCTTCCATATTTGATCTTTTTTATTCGGGACATGATCGGAAAATAGCAAGTGTACTATTTTTACCGATGTAGCAATAATGGGATTAATCCCCAAGTATCGATCTCACGGACTGCGTAGGAAATATAAGTTATCGTAACGATTCAATTGAACAAAAGAACATGGGGGTTTTGTTGTTTGTTTGGAAATAACGATAAATGATAACAAATTAATAGAAAGCGTAAAAATGACTTTTAAAACAATATGAGAAATTATGCTAGGGTCAAGTGTATGAATTGCCTTGCAACAACCTTGAATCCTTATTTACGAAATATCAGTGTACATGAACTATTACCGAATCTCAAGAGTTATCTTCCCTAATTCCTTAGCGGAAAACCTTTTGATACTGTCTTGTATCCTAATTCCTTAGTGTAATACGGTGAACTGACTTTTTATCAATCGAAATGTCGCGGTAAGCAAGAGTCGCCACCGACTTTTATTTTATCCAAACAAATTCGGAAAGGCAAAAAGAAACAGAAAAAAACCTTTTTAAAGAAATCTAAGTTCGGGGGGTAATTTATGCAAAGGGAAGGTGTAAGGCACCCTTTGCATCCATGGTTTTTCATGGGCTCTTAATTGCTTTGCTTGCTTGTTTGTTTAGAAAATGTAGATGAAAGAGATAGGGACGCGTTGCCCTTTTGAAAAATTATGAGAAAGAATATAATGAAAGTTTGAGCATTGCAAGGCAATTAGGGGCAATTACCTTAAACTCAGATGATAAGTCTCTTTTTAGCCTTTCAGAATGAAAGGGTCTATCCTTGCCATAAGAGGGCAGGAAGCCTTTCGTTTGGAGGTTGAAGGGTCGTCGAAGCATCCTTTGCCATAAGACTGTCCCATGCCATAGAAGGGCAGGTAATCTAAGGCAAGGATCAAAATAAGCCATTTTTCGTTAGGCAACCAGAAGATACCTCAGCCTTTTTCCGTAGGCAACTTCCGAGGGTCGAGGTCATTTGTGTATCGAAGGCAGCATCATTTAGGGTCGTGACCTTTTTATCGAGGCAACATGGCTGAGGTATCCTCATATTCGAGGGACATGGCTTATTCTGCAAAAAAAAACACAAAGGCAACAGGCAACAGGCAACAAAGAGGTTACCCCAAAAGCGTGCGTGTGTGCAACAATCACGTGATTATATTCAGAAAATTATCTTATAATTAATTATCTACATTGATTTAAGGCTTGCACTCCCTAAGATTACTAACCACGCAATAATATAAAGCAATAAAGGGGGCGGGAAATTGTAACCAGCGGATCCCTTATCAGGGTTTGACACAAGTAATAATAATAAAAGGCATAAAATAAAATGAGGTTTAGGGTTACCAATGACGTAGCTTTGGCAATTGATAAACCTGAAAAGGAAAAAGACAAGACAGAAAACATATAGTGAGTGCATTATCAAATTCGAGGGCAAACCTCATTAACTACAAAATAAAATAGAATAATAAATTAAAAATAGAATAGGGAGAAGGTACTTAGCTTGGCATTTGCCTGACAGGGTTGAGGGCAAAGGTTTGCCAGAAGCATCGACTCTGACCATCTGATAATTGAATAGAGAAATAAGAGGAAGTGAGTGTAGAGGGATTTCATTGACAGGGGCAATCAAACCCTAATTAAAACAAAATAATAGGCGAAAAATATTAAATAAGAAGAAATTAGAACTTAGCTTCGTTCTTTGACGTGGCGCGCAGTCGGAAGGTATTTGTAAAGACAATCCTGAAAAGACACAGAAAAGAAGCAAATCAGTGTAGGGCATGATCTTCGTAAACCCTAATTAGGACACAAGTTAGCCATGGTTAATAGAATAAAATCAATTTAATTAATTATTGGTATTCTACCTAATTAATCAAATCGATAAAAATAAAGTTTCGATTAAAAGTCTAACCCTAATATCAATTGAAAAACGTTTTATATTTTATTAAATGATTAAATGAATAAATTAATTTAATCTCTTAATTCATTTAAACCAACTAAAATTACTATTAAAATACTAATTAATGACTTATAAAATAAAAGTTGTAAATATTTTTCTTTATAAATAAATAAAAAAAATTAGGAGAATTTTAGTTGAAAGGAAAATTATTAAGTAAATAAAAAGAAACAAAGGAAAATAAATAATAATAAAGGAAATTAGAGATCTTAGCTTGTAATCTGGTGTGGTTGCTCTCTGGATGTCCATGGTAGGGATTCACACTGGGGTGCGTTGGATCTCTTGCTTGATTGATCCAAGGACTGGAAGGTGAGTGTGCATGGTAGTCCTTCCCATCTGTAGCGCATGTGATCTATAGCAAGAAAATTATGAAAAGTATATATTGGAGCCAGGGATCGAACCGGTGCGTCCCAGCTCCCAACATAGACGCGCCCTTTTACCATATGTGCTACATGTGTATGGTGATAATAACGCCTTTCCATTGTTAATTATATAAAAATAACGCGAGTAAAAAAAATTAAAAAAACAAAAACTCAGCGCCATTGTCCTCCTTCTTCGTACGAACCGAAGACTCATGGCCATAGAAGCTTCCTCCATGAAACCTGCAATAACCATTGATAAACACAAAAAAAATAATCCAGATCCACTATATGTTAGCCCGCGAGTTTGAATGGAACCCCTAGTTTCGCCCAATTTGTTGTGTATCAAGAATTCCCAATTCTAAACTCAGAAAACCTAGCCATGGCACAATCTATAAGCTGCAACTAAACACAAATTAAATGATACAGAAAGCTTCTAAACATCACCACGATTCAAAATATGTGTTCATATGTAGTTTATGACGAGTATATGAGCGGAATCGAATTGAAGCAAAAGAAGCACAAACCGTGAGTTTTTTGCCGTGAATTTGAGCGTGAATTGGCTCAAAGAGTACCTGAACCGCGTCGGGGAATGCTCAGGGAACTTGTCCGATCCTTCAAACGCCTCTAATTGACCTTAATCTTTGATTGCCACTCCCACTTTTCTCACGATTTTTCTGTTACGAGAATCGGTTTCTTGCTGCGGCCACCCCTGATGAGAGAGGGGTAGAGAAAATAGGGTTCAATTGTTAGCAGAGAATAGGGTCGGAAAAATCCTCCCTCTATGACTAAGAATGCACTTATTTATATTAGTCAAACTAGGTCAACAAAAAGGGAAATAACCAATTCAATCAATCAAAAATAATTAAAAGTTCAAAAATCAACTTTATTTGATTTTGATCTTGTGATTATTTTTGAATCAATTACATGATTTCTTCTATAAAAACATATTATTACCCTGAGAATAAAAAGTGAACATAATCTTTTATATGTTAGGATTTAATATTAAAAAAAACAATTCTTTTTTATTTATTTTTTATAAAAAGTGAAATAAAAATTAAAACAAATGAAAAGGGAGAAGTGGGGTTCGAACTTGGGATCTCTCGCCTTTGGACCCTTTTCACCCAAATCCTTACCAATGTGCCGTGTCAATTGTTCGAAATAAAATGACAATTGCAAATATGTGAGGGCAAATTTTGGGGTATGACAGCTGCCCCTGTTCATTTGTCTTAAACCTGAAGATGTAGAGTGGTTTGTGTGCCAGTCGGTATCTGAAGGTGGAAGATGATTGAACACTAGAATATCAAGAAATTTGCCCTAGGTGAAGTAGGGATTTTTGTCAGAGATGGGCTTGGAGATGCCATTTGTCTCGATAAGTTTTGAAAGTCAGAATGAATCATACGTTAGATTATATCTGAACTTGAAGTGTTGAGAAGTGGTTGTTAAATGTTAATCGTGTCATTTCTGTTCGTAGTAACAGGATTTAGACTTTGACAGTTGATCGCATCTACCTCGTTTGTGATGATAGATTTAGATCTTGTAAATAGAATACCATAACGGGTCATACATTAGACCATATATGATAGAGGACGTCAGAACGAGTCATGCTTTAAACCATATCTGCAGGAGAATATTAGATCGTATTTGTTGGAGGGTGTCAGAACGAGTCATGCTTTAGACCATATCTGATGAAGGATGTCAGAACGAGTTATTCATTAAACCATATCTGAAGGATAATGCCAGAACGAGTCATACATTTAACCATATCTGACTGAGAATACCGGAACGGGTCATACATTAGACCATATCTGATGAAGGATGTCAGAACGAGTTATTCATTAAACCATATCTGAAGGATAATGCCAGAACGAGTCATACATTTAACCATATCTGACTGAGAATACCGGAACGGGTCATACATTAGACCATATCTGATGAAGGATGTCAGAACGAGTTATTCATTAAACCATATCTGAAGGATAATGCCAGAACGAGTCATACATTTAACCATATCTGACTGAGAATACCGGAACGGGTCATACATTAGACCATATCTGATGAAGGATGTCAGAACGAGTTATTCATTAAACCATATCTGACTGAGAATGCTTGTACGTTGCCGTTGATAAGTTATTTTGATGAAGTTTTGGAATATAAAAAAGGCTTGTCAGAACGAATCTTCATCTCGATTATATTTGAAAGGAATGTTTGTCGGGGCGGAACCTGAAAACAAAGTTAGAAATATGCAATGTCATGATGCATGTATTGTATGACGAGTTTCTCCTGTATGTTTATCATAAAATAATGTATGCAAAGTATGAATATGTATGTGATGTATATGATGTATGACTGATGTTGTTCCGAGAAAACAAATCTATGTATCCCTGTGGATTGGATATTTGATCTTGTTTTGAAGATGTGTAGCTGGGGATTTATGATTTCTGCTTGGGGATGATCAGTAACTTGATGTACCCTGACTGGGGATAAGAAATATTGATAAACCATGTTGGAGAAGAATAAAGTGTTGAAGAACCAGCAGTGTTGAAAATGTAAACTTTGTTGAGGAGCTATGTCTTTGTCAGGACGAATATGTTTGAAGATATCTTCTTGAGGATTGCTCTGTGGGGATATGATTTTGTGAAATCGGAATTGCGGGAAGGCATGGATGCCTTGAATATTTCCCCCAGTATTATAGCAACTACCATTCCTGGATTTGATTAGGACACGTCACTGGACTTGCATAGATTTGCCCCTGCTAGTAGGAACTTTGGGAAGATTCGCCTTGCAAGGACTTTATGAGATGTGCACTATGGGCGACATGCCCCTAGTAATCGTATGATGCCCCTGACTGATCGGGAAGTAGCTTCGGGCCCACTTGGGTGTATGCCCCTGACTGTTTAGAATTTGAGAGATTCTTCGATTCTTGACTTGATTGCCCCAGATTGATTGGATAAACTGCGTCATGCCCCTTGTATATGTAGGATACATTGCTTCTTTGGAGTAATCTTTGTTGGTTGGGATAACTTTGAGTCATTAGTCATACCCTGTGCTAGTTCTTTCTGATGCTAACATTTGAAATTATGTAGCAGAATATGTTTAATAATTAATTCATGAGATGCAATGCACATGTCTGTCTTGAGTTTGTTGAAAAACATTAAAATTGGATATGTAAAAGCATGATGTTTATAAAAACGTGATGTTTGAAAAAAACGAAGTGTCAACTCAGCATTTGTGGTAAACCTTAAGGAGTCGGGATACCTTTTTTGTGACAGTATGCTTTCGAACTAACCATGCTTCAGTTAGGACTTTTAAGGGTTGTAACGTGGCTTGGTTCACGGTTTAAGAAACGAAGGATAAAGGCTCAAAAATTGATTGTACCCACCCCTCTTCGTGATGATCTTCGATTCTAAGCTCAGTTAATTCAACTTGTGCATTCAGGTTCCAAGAGACTTTTGGATTTGCACCTTTGATAATGATGATAGTTCACAAGCAAGGAAAGCTTTTGAAATGGCAGTCGCTTCTTCCTTTGGTAGTCACAACATTGTGTTGTATATTGACTTCTCTTTTTTTCATCTTTTTGATATCCCTAACTTTTGCCTGAACTGTTTATTTCTGAGATTACAGTCAGCGGGATGCCTTGATTTTGCCTAAGTCGTCTTTTGATTTTTGACTTAACAGGCTTTTCTTTGTATATATATTTTTCATTTTTTCTTTTGAAGATATTGACTGTCTTGTTTGATGATTGACGAACCATCATTGTCTTTTGATTGTCATCTCCAACACTTCTTTGATGTGTGCGGATGAACGCTTGTGATTGAAGCCTTTATCGAAAGGTGTATTGAATGATTCTCTTAAAATAGAATGCACAGCCAAATTAACTGAGAACTACCCTGCCCCAGGTTATAATCAATGGTTTTAATTAGTACAATGAAGAAACTTCTACTTCTTAGGCTCAAAGGGGTTGACGAGGGATTAACATCCTTATATCTCCACTGTTTAGGAATTGAAACAATGCCTGTACATCGTCAACATAGTCCGTTCAAAAGCATATTGTATGAGGTTGCGGTATTGTTTTCGTCATCCTCCCTCAAAAGGCTTACAGCTTAGCAGGAGTTGAATAAACACAAAACATATGCAAAGTAAATACGTGATTTGAAATGAGTGGTAACGAAATAATGTATTCAAGATAAACATATGCAATGCACTGATGATAATTATTAAAACAGATAATGTCTATCATAAGTCGAATGTTTAAACAAACAGAATAGAAATTGCAAAAAAAAATAAATCTAATGATCTAAAACGTTCATCCTTCTAGCCACCCATAGTATTAGCAATCTTGTTGTGATTAGGCATGGGAGCAGTGATCACATTAGGAGTTGCAGGATGGTCGAACTCAATTTCACCAGCGTCGATCATATCTTGGATCTTGTTCTTCAACGGCCAACAATTCTCTGTGTCATGTCCAATACTATCAGAGTGATAAGCGCATCTTGCATTAGGATTATACTGATGAGATAAGGTGTTGGGCTTCAGAGGAGGATCCTTTAAAGTAATCAACCCTGCTTTAAGCAACTGTTGTAACGCTTCGGCCAAAGTTATGTTGATCTTTGTGAATTGCCTTTTAGATGCACCTTGTTTACGTTGGTTGCCCCTTTGTTGTGTCGGCACTTGATTGGAGGCTAGGACCGTCCCCACAGTATTAGATTCATTCCTCTCATTGTGCGCTTTCTTTGAGGTATTAGCATACGTAGCCACTTGAATTTTACCGCTTCGAATACCGCTTTCAACACGTTCCCCAGTCAGTATGAGGTCAGTGAATCCAGATGACGAACTTCCCAGCAAATGACTATAGAAGGGGCCAGTCAGTGTATTCATGAACATATCTACCATCTCTCTGTCGGCCAAGGAAGGTTTGACTCTTCCAGCTAGATCTCTCCATTTCTGAGCATACTCCTTGAAACTTTCCTTAGGTCCCATAGACATGCTTTGTAGTTGCATGCGAGTTGGTGCGAGATCGGAATTATATTGGTATTGCTTATAGAAGGCAACAACTAAATCCTCCCAGGTATGGATGTTGGTACTTTCCAGTTGATAGTACCATTCGAGTTGAGTTCCAGATAAGCTTTCCTGAAAGAAATGGATCCAGAGCCTCTTATCAGCAGTGTGAGGCTGAATCTTCCTTACATAAGACCTCAAGTGTAGTTTAGGACAAGAGACTCCATCATACTTAGCAAAGGCGGGAGTTTTGAATTTTGGAGGAATAACGACCCCAGGCACAAGTCCAAGCTCTTCAAAATCCAGCCCAGGTACCTTCTGAATTTCCACACTTCTCAGACGCTCTTCTAACATCTTGTATTTGTCATCAGGATGTTCATCCTCATGGTGATAGTCCTCTTCTTCTTCAGAGGGTTTGGCAGAATCATGGTTACTTTTTGCATCAGTTTTGATACTAACATCATCATCTTGCTCATCCTCATCACTATCTTCAGAGGGTTCAACATCCCTGAGTTGCAAGATTGGTCTAAGCTTTTTCACCTGAGTCTTCTTACCCTTCTTTTTCTTCTTTTTAGTCAGCATGGCTTTCAGCTCTTCTTGCCCCTTGGACAAATTCAGAATCAGGGCTTGGAACTCAGTGTTTTGAGCTTGGAGATCCTTAACTGATTGTTCGAGATTCATGATGCTGAAATAAACAGCGAGGAAGGATGAGAGACCTATTGTAAGAAACCTGTTATGCGATGTTATAAATGTAAATGCAATGCTTTCGAGGATCTATAGGAAATTTAGTTTGCAACGTTTAGACATTGAATCAAACACAGCTATGTCTAGAGAATTCTGGCTTTCGTCTTTGGACGTCCTTCTTTGAGAATCAAGCTCACCATATCGAGTGGGTCATCGCCTCTGATTCGGGATACTTCTGAATTTGAAGGTACATGGCTAGAGGAAAATAAATCCTTTTACCCCTTGATAGGTATCGAGTCTCTGAATTGGAAGGCACGTGGCCAGAGGAAAATAAATCCTCTTGCCCCTAGATAGGAATTCAGTCCTTGATAAGAGCACCTGAAATTGTGCGCCCTAAATTCCTAAGATCCTTGAAAGGGTTAGTTGATCATGTTATGCTTATGATGTCATGATGTCATGATGTTATGCGAATGCAGTTCATTAGTCATAGTGTGAGATAGTAAGGACAAACAAGTCCTTTCAACAAAACCTGCGAGAAAATGAAGGTTAGTAGCAAACACAAACAAGTCACACAAGTCAGGCAAGTCACACAAGTCACACAATTTTGCCTTATGGTTAGGCTTGCACGTGGTTCACAGGTACGTACCCTCCCCCTGAAGTTTAGTTGGTTCAACCTGTCCTATATAAAGATCGGGTTCTAGGGAGCTCATATCATTGACCTTTCTCGAAGGCGCTTATCTCAGTTCGGCAATCGAATCACCAACCGAGAAGGTCCTGAAAGTCCAGTCCATATGAGTGTAGCTTCGAGTATCAACCAACTTCAGTCGGAACCAAAGCCAGCCATCTCGCTACTTTCTAATAGGCCAAGGTCAAGTTCGACTAAGGTTCTAAGGGCGAATTAGTGCTTAATGACACCACGCGGCAGCCAAGCATTTCCTCAGGTCGGATCCCAAGGAACACCAGGACAAACCAATGTGTCACACTAACGATGGCCATCAGGTCAACCACATCAGTATACGCTGTGCAGTCTCATTGATCTCATGCCATTTACCTAAGGTACTCAGATCCGGGTTAGGATCTTTCACACAGCAGAATACCCAAAACAGCCCTGCAAAAGTAAAGCAAACAAAGCAAACAATAGAAAACATTTAAGTGATTCCTAAACTTTTAAGGTAACCCCTCTTTTATCAAAATTTATCCCCAGCAGAGTCGCCAGTTCTGTAATACGGTGAACTGACTTTTTATCAATCGAAATGTCGCGGTAAGCAAGAGTCACCACCGACTTTTATTTTATCCAAACAAATTCGGAAAGGCAAAAAGAAACAGAAAAAAACCTTTTTAAAGAAATCTAAGTTCGGGGGGTAATTTATGCAAAGGGAAGGTGTAAGGCACCCTTTGCATCCATGGTTTTTCATGGGCTCTTAATTGCTTTGCTTGCTCGTTTGTTTAGAAAATGTAGATGAAAGAGATAGGGATGCGTTGCCCTTTTGAAAAATTATGAGAAAGAATATAATGAAAGTTTGAGCATTGCAAGGCAATTAGGGGCAATTACCTTAAACTCAGATGATAAGTCTCTTTTTAGCCTTTCAGAATGAAAGGGTCTATCCTTGCCATAAGAGGGCAGGAAGCCTTTCGTTTGGAGGTTGAAGGGTCGTCGAAGCATCCTTTGCCATAAGACTGTCCCATGCCATAGAAGGGCAGGTAATCTAAGGCAAGGATCAGAATAAGCCATTTTTCATTAGGCAACCAGAAGATACCTCAGCCTTTTTCCGTAGGCAACTTTCGAGGGTCGAGGTCATTTGTGTATCGAAGGCAGCATCATTTAGGGTCGTGACCTTTTTATCGAGGCAACATGGCTGAGGTATCCTCATATTCGAGGGACATGGCTTATTCTGCAAAAAAAAACACAAAGGCAACAGGCAACAGGCAACAAAGAGGTTACCCCAAAAGCGTGCGTGTGTGCAACAATCACGTGATTATATTCAGAAAATTATCTTATAATTAATTATCTACATTGATTTAAGGCTTGCACTCCCTAAGATTACTAACCACGCAATAATATAAAGCAATAAAGGGGGCGGGAAATTGTAACCAGCGGATCCCTTATCAGGGTTTGACAAAAGTAATAATAATAAAAGGCATAAAATAAAATGAGGTTTAGGGTTACCAATGACGTAGCTTTGGCAATTGATAAACCTGAAAAGGAAAAAGACAAGACAGAAAACATATAGTGAGTGCATTATCAAATTCGAGGGCAAACCTCATTAACTACAAAAGAAAATAGAATAATAAATTAAAAATAGAATAGGGAGAAGGTACTTAGCTTGGCATTTGCCTGACAGGGTTGAGGGCAAAGGTTTGCCAGAAGCATCGACTCTGACCATCTGATAATTGAATAGAGAAATAAGAGGAAGTGAGTGTAGAGGGATTTCATTGACAGGGGCAATCAAACCCTAATTAAAACAAAATAATAGGCGAAAAATATTAAATAAGAAGAAATTAGAACTTAGCTTCGTTCTTTGACGTGGCGCGCAGTCGGAAGGTATTTGTAAAGACAATCCTGAAAAGACACAGAAAAGAAGCAAATCAGTGTAGGGCATGATCTTCGTAAACCCTAATTAGGACACAAGTTAGCCATGGTTAATAGAATAAAATAAATTTAATTAATTATTGGTATTCTACCTAATTAATCAAATCGATAAAAATAAAGTTTCGATTAAAAGTCTAACCCTAATATCAATTGAAAAACGTTTTATATTTTATTAAATGATTAAATGAATAAATTAATTTAATCTCTTAATTCATTTAAACCAACTAAAATTACTATTAAAATACTAATTAATGACTTATAAAATAAAAGTTGTAAATATTTTTCTTTATAAATAAATAAAAAAAATTAGGAGAATTTTAGTTGAAAGGAAAATTATTAAGTAAATAAAAAGAAACAAAGGAAAATAAATAATAATAAAGGAAATTAGAGATCTTAGCTTGTAATCTGGTGTGGTTGCTCTCTGGATGTCCATGGTAGGGATTCACACTGGGGTGCGTTGGATCTCTTGCTTGATTGATCCAAGGACTGGAAGGTGAGTGTGCATGGTAGTCCTTCCCATCTGTAGCGCATGTGATCTATAGCAAGAAAATTATGAAAAGTATATATTGGAGCCAGGGATCGAACCGGTGCGTCCCAGCTCCCAACATAGACGCGCCCTTTTACCATATGTGCTACATGTGTATGGTGATAATAACGCCTTTCCATTGTTAATTATATAAAAATAACGCGAGTAAAAAAAATTAAAAAAACAAAAACTCAGCGCCATTGTCCTCCTTCTTCGTACGAACCGAATACTCATGGCCATAGAAGCTTCCTCCATGAAACCTGCAATAACCATTGATAAACACAAAAAAAATAATCCAGATCCACTATATGTTAGCCCGCGAGTTTGAATGGAACCCCTAGTTTCGCCCAATTTGTTGTGTATCAAGAATTCCCAATTCTAAACTCAGAAAACCTAGCCATGGCACAATCTATAAGCTGCAACTAAACACAAATTAAATGATACAGAAAGCTTCTAAACATCACCACGATTCAAAATATGTGTTCATATGTAGTTTATGACGAGTATATGAGCGGAATCGAATTGAAGCAAAAGAAGCACAAACCGTGAGTTTTTTGCCGTGAATTTGAGCGTGAATTGGCTCAAAGAGTACCTGAACCGCGTCGGGGAATGCTCAGGGAACTTGTCCGATCCTTCAAACGCCTCTAATTGACCTTAATCTTTGATTGCCACTCCCACTTTTCTCACGATTTTTCTGTTACGAGAATCGGTTTCTTGCTGCGGCCACCCCTGATGAGAGAGGGGTAGAGAAAATAGGGTTCAATTGTTAGCAGAGAATAGGGTCGGAAAAATCCTCCCTCTATGACTAAGAATGCACTTATTTATATTAGTCAAACTAGGTCAACAAAAAGGGAAATAACCAATTCAATCAATCAAAAATAATTAAAAGTTCAAAAATCAACTTTATTTGATTTTGATCTTGTGATTATTTTTGAATCAATTACATGATTTCTTCTATAAAAACATATTATTACCCTGAGAATAAAAAGTGAACATAATCTTTTATATGTTAGGATTTAATATTAAAAAAAACAATTCTTTTTTATTTATTTTTTATAAAAAGTGAAATAAAAATTAAAACAAATGAAAAGGGAGAAGTGGGGTTCGAACTTGGGATCTCTCGCCTTTGGACCCTTTTCACCCAAATCCTTACCAATGTGCCGTGTCAATTGTTCGAAATAAAATGACAATTGCAAATATGTGAGGGCAAATTTTGGGGTATGACACTTAGCAATTCAAGAAGTGATCAAGCGCAATATAATTTATCAAGATTATTACGGTTACTACGGAAAATCCTCATTCCTAAGCAATAACAACCGTAATATTATTGTGCAAACAGCGATAAGGTGGTTTGTCCGACCTAACCCTTAACCGTAAATCAAAAATCTATTTGTCCGATAGATAAAGCAATAAGCACTTTGCACAATCAAATAAGTTCACACACATAACGATTTCATAACATAAAGGAAATTAGGTTCATTACAATAGCAATTCAGGGACACCCCCTAACAAGTATAGTTTAGTTACCCATGGCAATTGTCAAAATAACAGAATTTAAGGATGAAGACATTACAATAAGATAAATAGGAATTGATCTTCAATCGCGGATGCTCTTGAAGATTTCTTCGCTTCAAACCCTACTGCTTCCAATCCTTCTTTTCACGTTCTCCGACCGTCAAAAAGTGATTTTCTCCTTTCCAAACAGTGACTAAATATCTCTCAGCAATTATTCTCCTCCGAAAAGTCCATAATGCCCTTCCTTAAGTGATTGATTCCAAGAGTTGAAAACAAAACTTTTTCTGCGCGCATGTCTGACACGGCCGTGTCCCATGACACGGGTGGCCGTGTCACAACTCTGTCTTCTTGGTTTTCAAATTTTCAAGTTCTCCTCTTCAGCAAGTGTGACACGGCCGTGTCACATGACACGGGTGGCCGTGTCACAGCTCTGTCTCACCAAAAACCACTTTTTCTTGCCTCGAATCGTGCCCTGTATCTGCATAACTTAAAACACTACCAACACAAGATCAAAAGCAATGGAAAAACGACAGAAACTAGAAAAGATAACACACCAGATTCAAATACAAAGATAAATAAAACTAATCAAGAACTAGACTAAAACGACTTAAAAAACCACCGAATGAAGTGCTTTTCCATTGATTCGAACATAGGAACAAGGTGAAATTGGTGGCCGATCAGGACACGAAATATTGCGCTATGTTAAGCAGATCGCCAAGTGATTTATGTAGAAATCATCCTACAACGAGGCCGGTCAAAACTTTATGTGCTAATGCATGCGAGAGAAGCGATATGTAGATCACTCTCCGAAAGCAATACCGCACGAAAAGAAAAATGGTGAGTGATCTAGTCTTTACCAAGAATCCATAAGAATTCTCAAGGTATTAAGACTTTCATCGATCAAAATAAAGAGAAACAAAAGATGGAAACACATTAAAAACTCCTTTCATCCATAATTTCAATCACTTAATTTTGCGGATTTGGATTCTCATCCTATCGACGCCCTAAGTCCATTGAAATTAGAGAGAAATTAGGCCTCTAACTTGTGATTCAAAGAAAATATCAAAAGAAAGGAGTAGAAGATGAGTTAGAACCAAAAACAAGTCAAAAAAAGGCAAAAAACACATTCTGCTCAGATGTAAATCGATTTGCACAGAGTGTAAATCGATTTGCATAGCTCTGTTTTCAAATCTGCGCAGTTTTCAGTTATGTAAATCGATTTGCACTAGATGTAAATCGATTTGCACAACACAGTTTTCAAAAAAACAGCAAATAAAGAGAAGAAAACTTGTTTAAACATAAAACCAAACACCTTGTGATCTTGGATCAATTTGTGCACGAAAATGTATCAAGTAAGCAAGCAAAACTCATCAATGTAGCACCAAAGGTGCATCAAACATAAAAAACAATGGATCACATCTTGAATTATGGAAAGGATCTAGAATTTTACCAAATCTTTCACAAACTTTGAATCTTCTTCAAGAACACACAACCACAAGCCTTGATCTCTCACAATTGATGAAGAAAGTAGTGTTTATGTTGAGGTTTAGCTCTAAATTAGTGAGGTTCAAGATGTGACTCACTAATTTTTGTGGAAGAAACAAGAGCTTTGAGTGAGGGGTTTGGAAGAGGTGAGGAGAGAAAGAGCAAGAGTTTTCTTGGCTATCAAAGCTTGAAAAATGATGAGGGGAATACCTCAATTTATAGCACTTAGGCTTGGGAAATTTTGTGGTTTGGAGTTAGGATTGGAAAATAGAATTAGGTTTGGGAAAAGGATTTGGAGCCAAAAATGAGATCCAATGGTCTTGATGCAATCACATGAGGGTTTATGATTAAATGATGTAGGTAATCAAATACAAGAGCTAAGTCATGCTTCCCATGCTTGCAAATGATGTCATCACTTTCAAAAGCTGAAATTTGCCTTCATTTTTCCAAATTCGCACTGGTGCAATCAATTTACACTTTATGCAAATCTATTTACATTGCTGAAAAAGGCAAAATCTGGGGCAAAAATAGTTATGTAAATCGATTTGCACATTATGCAAATCGATTTGCACTGATGGCAGAAGCAAAATCTGGTGCAGAATCAGTTGTGTAAATCGATTTACACCTTATGCAAATCGATTTGCACAGTGAAATTGTTGAAAAATGCTCCGTTTGATGGGTATTTTAACTTGGTATCTACAAAACACAAACACACAAGAGCACAAGGCAATATTTTTGGTATTTTGGTTAGTAAAACAATATATACAAGACTAAAACATGGGTGCTCGATGATTCCCTTGCAGATGAATTGAGCACAACATCACAAGTAGAGCTCTGAGTTAAAACTTCTTGATTGATGATTGGTATGCAAATGATGTGTGATCTTAGGGTCAAAAATTGGGGTATGACACGACTCTTCATCCAGAGCATCTGTGTACTAAATCCAGTAGCAGCAACATATTCTGCTTCTTTTGTAGAGAGGGCAATTGTGGCTTGCTTCTTGCTGTACCAAGAGATCAGATGACTTCCCAGAAACTGACAGCTTCTAAAAGTACTTTTCCTTTCAACTCTATCTCCAGCATAATCAGCATCACAAAATCCTACTAGGTTGTAATCTTCAGATCTTTTATAGACTAAACCAACATTAGTAGTACCTTTCAGATACCTCAGAATTCTCTTAACAACTGTTAAGTGAGATTCTCTAGGATCTGATTGGAATCTAGCACACAGACATACACTGAATAAAATATCAGGTCTAGAAGCAGTAAGATATAGAAGAGATCCAATCATGCCTTTGTAGAGCTTCTGATCTACCTTCTTACTTACCTCATCCTTACCTAAAGCACACGTTGGATGCATAGGAGTCTTTGCTTCTTTGCTTTCTGAAAGATTAAACTTCTTCAGAAGTTCTTTCACATACTTGGTCTGATGAACATAAGTTCCTTCAGAAGTTTGATTGATCTGGATCCCAAGGAAATACTTGAGTTCTCCCATCATGCTCATTTCAAACTCAGCCTGCATAGACTTAGCAAACTCCTTTCCAAGTGTAGCATTAGATGTTCCAAATATGATATCATCAACATAAATTTGGCAAATTAAAATATCCTTTTTTAAGGTTTTACAGAAGAGTGTTGTATCCACTTGTCCTCTAGTGAAACCATTATCTAGAAGGAAAGAACTTAATCTTTCATACCAAGCTCTAGGAGCTTGCTTCAGGCCATATAATGATTTCTTTAATTTGAAAACATGTTCTGGAGACTTAGAGTCTTCAAAACCAGGAGGTTGGTGGACATATACTTCCTCATCTATATAATGATTTAAGAAGGCACTATTAACATCCATCTGATACAGAGTGATGTTATGCTGAGTGGCAAAAGAAATTAGAAGACGAATAGATTCTAACCTGGCCACTGGTGCAAAGGTTTCTGTATAGTCAATGCCTTCTTGCAGACTATAGCCCTGAGCAACCAGTCTGGCTTTGTTTCTTATAACTTCTCCTTTTTCACTTAACTTGTTTCTGAAGACCCACTTAGTTCCAATGATGTTAAATCCTTTTGGTCTTGGAACTAGATCCCATACATCATTCCTCGTAAACTAGTTAAGCTCTTCTTGCATGGCAATTATCCAGTCAGCATCCTCCTGAGCTTGATCAACAGAAGTTGGCTCGATCAGAGATACTAGACCAAATTGACATTCTGCATTGTTCTTAAGGAATGCTCTAGTTCTGATAGGATCACCCTTCTTTCCAATGATAACATCTTCTGGATGAGCAGAATTGAGTCTAGAAGATCTTCTGGGTGTTGGCTCTTCAGATATTATGAGATTCTCCAAAGAGGCAGCAAATTGATCTTCTGAAACTTTGCTTTTGGGTTCTTCATGATCTGAGTTAGAGATTTCAATATCTGCAAAATTCTCAAACTGCTTTGTCTTTTCAAGACCAAGCTTATCATCAAATCTGATATTAATTAATTCTTCCACTACAAGAGTTTCAGTATTGTATACTCTATAGCCTTTTGAGCGTTCAGAATATCCAAGTAGAAAACACTTCCGAGCCTTAGAATCAAACTTATGCAGATGATCTTTAGTGTTCAGAATATAGCATACACATCCAAATGGATGGAAATAAGAAATATTGGGCTTTCTGTTCTTCCACAATTCATAAGGAGTCTTATTTAGAATAGGTCTTATAGAGATTCTATTCTGAATATAACACGCTGTGTTAATTGCTTCTGCCCAGAAATGCTTAGCCATATTGGTTTCATTGATCATGGTTCTGGCCATTTCTTGTAGAGTCCTATTCTTTCGTTCTACAACTGCATTTTGCTGTGGAGTTCTAGGACAAGAGAAATCATGGGCAATACCATTTTCTTTGAAATAAATCTCAAAGAATCTGTTCTCAAATTCGCCACCATGATCACTTCTGACCTTTATGATTTTGCATTCCTTCTCAGATTGAATCTGAGTGCAGAAGTCAAAGAACACAGTATGAGACTCATCCTTGTGTTTCAAGAACTTTACCCACGTCCATCTTCTATAGTCGTCTACGATGACTAATCCATATTTCTTCCCTCTGACAGATGCTGTTTTGACAGGGCCAAATAGATCAATGTGCAGAAGTTCTACGGCCTAGAGGAAGAGACAACATTTTTAGACTTGAATGCAGGTTTTGAAAACTTCCCTTTCTGACATGCTTTGCAAAGAGCATCTGATTTGTATTTCAAATTAGGGAGTCCTCTGACCAGATTAAGTTTGTTAATCTGAGAAATCTTTCTCAAACTAGCATGACCTAATCTTCTGTGCCAGACCCACTGCTCTTCACTAACAGACATAAGGCAAGTAACCTTCTGATTCTTAAGATCTTGAAGATCAATCTTGTAAATATTGTTCTTTCTCTTGCCTGTAAATAGGATAGAGCCATCCTTCTGACTAATAGCTTTGCAGGACTTTTGATTGAAGATAATGTCATAACCATTGTCACTTAATTGACTTATGGACAATAAGTTATGAGCTAATCCATCTACTAAAAGTACATTAGTTATAGAGGGAGAGTTACCAATACAAATGGTTCCAGAACCAATGATCTTGCCTTTTTGGTTCCCTCCAAACTTGACTTCACCAGCAGATTTAAGCTCCAGGTCTTGGAACATAGACCTTTTTCCTGTCATGTGTCGCGAGCACCCAGAGTCCAGGTACCATGTCATGTTTTCCTTTTTCTTTTTGGCTGCCAAGGATATCTGCAACAGGTATATATAATCTTTTCCTTAGGTACCCACATTCTTTTGGGTCCTTTTGGGTTAGTCTTCCTCATGTTCTGATTGAACTGAGGTTTAGCATGAAGATTAATAGGAGGTACATCATGATATTCCCTATTCTGAATAGCATGATATTTTCTAGGATGTGCAACATACTTCTTGGTGTGTGTTAAATGAAAACTTTTAGAGTTAGATGTGAGATTTATATCATGAGAATGGTCAAACTTGAATTGATCATACAGAGGTTTGTATCTGATTTTCATCTCATCAACCGGTTCAAGTTTATATGGGGTTTCACCCTCATAGCCTATGCCAATTCTCTTGTTTCCACTAACTCCATATATCATAGAGGCAAGTTGACTTCTACCAATACCTCTAGATAGAAACTTCCTGAAACTCAAGTCATATTCCTTAAGAATATTGTTCACACTTGGAATAGACTTTTCTGAACTAGAAGATGACTCATCATCTTTAGATAGTTTTAAAACTTTTTCTTTAAGTTCAGCATTTTCTATTTCAAGCTTCTTAGTTTCAGATGCAAAGAGCTTTCTCAGCTTTTTGTATTTGATACTAAGTTTAGCCTTGATTTCCAGAATTTCAGTTAAGTTGGAAACTAGCTCACCTCTAGAAAGTTCAGAAAATACCTCTTCAGAGTCTGAGTCTGATGTAGATTTTGATTCATCATCAACAGTGGCCATCAGCGCTTTGTTTGTTTGCTCATCTTCAGAGTCTGACTCTTGATCAGAAGAATCTGAGTCATCCCAAGTAGCCATAAGATCTTTCTTTTTTTCAAACTTTTTCTTTGGCTTTTCCCTCTGAAGCTTTGGACACTCATTCTTGTAATGTCTAGGTTCCTTGCACTCATAGCACGTCACCTTCTTCTTGTCAGATCTTCTGTGTCCAGAAGATTCTCCTCTTTCAGGCCTTTTGAAGTTCTTGAAGTTCTTGAACTTTCTTTGTTTGCTTTTCCAGAGTTGATTTACTCTTCTGGAGATCATGGAAAGTTCATCTTCTTCTTCTTCTTCTTCTTCTTCTGATTCTGACTCTTCATAATCTTCTTCTTCATCCTGAAAAACGTTAGTGCATTTTTTATTATTAGATTTTAATGCAATTGACTTACCTTTCTTCTGAGGTTCATTTGCATTCAGCTCTATTTCATGACTTCTCAGGGCGCTGATCAGCTCTTCTAGAGACACTTCATTCAAGTTCTTAGCAATATTGAATGCAGTCACCATTGGGCCCCATCTTCTGGGCAAGCTTCTGATGATCTTCTTGACATGATCAGCCTTGGTGTAGCATTTATCTAGCGCCCTTAATCCACCAGTCAGAGTTTGGAATCTTGAGAACATTGCTTCAATGTTTTCATCTTCCTCCATCTTGAAAGCTTGATACTTCTGGATTAAACCTAAGGCCTTGGTCTCCTTAACTTGAGCATTACCCTCATGAGTCATCTTTAGAGCTTCAAAGATGTCATGAGCAGTTTCTCTGTTTGTTATCTTCTCATACTCAGCATGAGAGATAGCATTTAACAATATAGTTCTAGACTTGTGATGATTCTTGAAGTGTTTCTTTTGAGCATCACTCATGGCTTGTCTTGACACTTTGACACCTTGAGCATTTACAGGATGTGTGTAACCATCCAGAACTAGATCCCATAAGTCACCATCTTGACAAAGAAAGTAACTTTCGAGTCTATCTTTCCAGTACTCAAAGTTTTCACCATCAAAGACTGGTGGTCTATTATAGCCATTAAAACTATTGCTTCCATTACCACTGTTGTTTTGTTCAGGAGTAGGAGTAGATGAAGTTGTTTCAACCATATTGACTTTGTGTTTTTCTCCCTGAATCTTTTATCTAACACGGTTAAGTGCTTGCACCTAGAACCGGCGCTCTGATGCCAATTGAAGGATAGAAAAACACTTAAAAAGGGGGGATTGAATAAGTGTGACTTCAAAAACTTGTAAGATAAAAACAATGAACACAATTATTTTTATCCTGGTTCGTTGTAAGCGAAACTACTTCAGTCCACCCCCTTAGAGTGATTTACCTCAACTGAGGATTTAATCCACTAATCCAACTGATTACAATGGTTATCCACTTAGAAAACTTCTAAGTCTTCTAGAGTATACAGATCACAACTTTATCACTCTAGGAACCTTTTACAAACAATGTAAAATAATGTTTACAAGAGTTTAGATTGCTTCTAATAAAGCTGTAATCACAACTGTGATATTTCTCTTAAGTTCTAAGCTTAACACTCACTAAATATTACAAGAGTTTGTGAGGTTGAAGATGAAGTTCGTGAGATTTGATTTTGACAGCGTTTCAATATTTTGCACAAGTGTTCTACTTTACTTCTGATCAGAACTTCTGTTTATAGGCGTTGAGAGGAAATTACCGTTGGGAGCATTTAATGCTTTGCGTGAATAGTACAACTCTGCATTTAATGTTTCACACTTTTGTCAACTACCTCGAGCCTTGCTTTTTCTGCATTTACTGACTTTGCCTTTTGTAGCTTCTAACGTTCCTTTTGTCAGTCAGAGATTAGACGATTCAGCCTTTCATCTTGTACTTGCTTCTGGACTCAGATTTTGTAGATAACAATGTTTGAATATCAGAGTCAATAGCTTGGTGCAGAGCATCTTCTTGTCTTCTGACTTTGAAGAGCTTGAGCGTGATACCATTCAGAACTTTAGTGCATCTGCTTCTGACTTCGTTCTTCTGATGCTTTCAGTTCATGTTCTGATTCTGCTTGATCATCTTCTAATGTCTTGCCAGAGCATGTTCTGATGAAGCCATCCAGAACTTCCAGAGTCAGTTGCTTCTGAGTGCTAATTTGTGCATACTCTATATATATTTCCTGAAATGGAAAATGCAAAGGATTAGAGTACCACATTATCTTATACAAAATATATAATGTTATCATCAAAACACAGAATATTTATTAGAACAAATCTTGTTCTAACAGTGAGCTATGACCAGAGTTCAATTGATGACCGATACATTTCCAAACTCCGATCCAAGAGAAACATTTCCTCCATCGACAATGAAAAAGATGTCATATTAGATCCTTTCATTCATGGTGAACGAGTTTTCTTGACCCATCCTCGGGGAGTGTCAGACGAATCCTTCTACTTTAATTCTTGGGTGATGGAGGACTTTAAGATTCACTTAGCTTTTACTAACTTTGAGTCGGATCTTCTCAAAATCCTAAATGTTGTGCCATCTCTACTTTGCTCTAACAGTCGGGGTTTCGTAAAGGCTTTTGAGATGGTGTGTGAGGCTAGAGACATAGTTCCCACTATAGGTTTGTTCTTTTCCTTCTACGAGGTCAAAGGAACTGGTAAAGGAGGATAGATTTCTCTCAATGGTCTCCCTGGAAAAGGTTTTTTTCCAAGTTTATACACTATCTATAAAGGTTTCAAAGATAAGTTTCTTCGCGTTAGAGGTGGAAATAAATGTCCTCAAGTGATGTATGCGTTGGATAGAAGTCATCGCTTTCCTTTTTAATGGAGGGATAACCCGATACCTGTGTCTGGGTTCGATTATGATAAATTAAATGCTTTGGAGGTTTGAGCCTTGGCTATACTATATGCTTCCTAGATGATAATGGTTTGGGAATTACTAGGTTTGGCTGAAGATCCAGAACAAGTATTTGACTTTCTGGGTAATACCTACATGTCTTAATGCATTTTATTTATCACTTTGTCTATATCAAAATCCAAAACTTTTTTTCTTTTTTCCTTTCAGCAAAAATGACGAATTTATCATTGAGAGACCAAAATAAATTGATGGCTAAGGAAAAGGAGAAAAAAAGGGAGAAATCCGAGACTAAGACTCACTTAATCGGCACCCAAATATGGGTTTAAGGAAGAGAAAGTTAAATGTCAAGAAAGCAACCCCAAAAGTCCTTGAGCACAATGACTCCTCAATTCACATCTCCGGCGGCTATAAGCTGAGCTCCCCTAAGAAGTCAAAGACTTTAATAGGAGAAGCTGACAAAAATCCCAAGTCTAACCCCTCGACATAATTTAAGTTCTGGTCCAACAATTTTGACGGTTTGAAGTATCTCTATGATCATTTGAATGCAACAGAAGACGTTGAAAAGGTGATGACCGTAGGGGCTCAGAATTTGACGCAAAATATTGGATCTTATCTGATGAGGTGTGTTGTCATGACCCGAGGTCTGTTCGAAATTGGGAATACATATGAGCAAAACAAAATCTACATGAAAAACAAAGTGAATTAGTTGAAGGAGACCCATAAGACTCACACTAAAAAGATATCGGAATTGGAAAAGCCGTTGTTGCAAGCAAACCAATAAAAGGATAACTCGGAATCTAATTGTCGGGAACTCAAAGTGACCGCCGCCAACTTGTACAAAGATTTGGATACAACCAGGGAATCTTATGAGACATTGCAAAAGTCCTTCCAAGAGGCTCAAGTGGATATCCTTTCCGCGGACAATCTATGTAAGACCCCAGTTTTTATATTATTATTTTATTTAATAATTGGAGTTTTTATGCGTGTGATGTTTGGTTTATTAAAATTATTATCGATTTTGAGCTATTTTTATGTTTTGAGAAATTTAGGGGTATTTTAATACTTTAATAATTATTGAGAATATTGAGTTTGAAAACGAAAAAATTTAAATAGGATTTATTTAAATTATTAGCAATAATTAGATAATTTTGATTATTTAGTAATTATTAGAATAATTATAGTTTGACAAATAATTCATGCCGTTTTTAATTAAGTATTTATTTAATTAAAATAGAAGTGTTATAATTGTTTGGTAAAATAAAAATAATTGGAATAAAATAAATATTTGGATGGTTTATTTAATAATAATAATAATAATAATAATATAATTTTGCCGTTAGAATATTAACGTTGTTACGTAAGGGCGTGGGAATCAATGAGGGTGTAAAGGCCAATTTGGAAATTTATGGTTGTTTATATTACTAATGTGAGAGTGACCGAATTACAACGGGAAAAGTAAAATTTGGGAAACGGCTGATCAAGTTTGGGAATACTAAGAGTTTTGGAGAGGGAGGAACGTGAAGAACCGTAAAGCTTTATACAAGGTATGGGAGGAATTGTTCTACTCATGTGTGGACTTAATCAATAAGGATAGTGAGGGGTCCTTACCCTCATATCTTTGTATTTCACACCATACGACCTTGTCCTTTTCTAGTGACAAAAGTGGTTGGCCAAAACCCATGAGGTCATCGATTGATGAACTTGCTTTTGATGTGTGTTGTGCCCTTATGAAAATGTGGTTGATATATATATATATATATATATATATATATATATATATAAATATATATATATATATATATATATATATATATATACATATAAAATATAATTTTTCCATTAGAATATTAACGTTGTTACGTAAGGGTGTGGGAAGCAATGAGGGTGTAAAGGTCGATGTGGAAATTTAGGATTGTTTATATAACTAAAGTGAGGGTGACCAAGTTACAATGGATAAAGTAAAATTTGGGAAACGGATTATCAAGTTTGGGAATACTCAGAGTTTTGGAGAGGGAGGAATGTGAAGAACTGTAAATCTTCGTACGAGGTAAGGGAGGAATTTTTTTACTCATGGGTGGACTTAATCAGTAAGGATACTGAGGTGTTCTTACCCTGATATCTTTGTATTTCTCACTATACGACCTTGTCCTATTTTAGTGACCAAAGGAGTTGGCTAAAACCCACGAGGTTACCGATTGATGAACCTGCTTTTGATGTGGGTTGTGCCTTATGGAATTATGGTTGAAATACATAGGACTGCAGAATATACATGTGCTAGAAACGATATCACAACATGTGGAATGACATCTGGAAATTTTCTCATCAGGCCAGACTGATGTATTTTGGAGAAGATTCTACATAAGATTTGTTAAATATTTTAGGAAAAATTACACCAGGGGTCCTTTAGGTTATTTTATTGTAACAGTTTGGTCCTTTAAGTTAACTATCATGTGCACCGTTACTCTTTTTTACAAATTTCGTTCCAAAAACAATTATGTGACATTAATGTTGGTGAGGTGGCACTAACGGACCTAGAATGAAAAATTCAACTCAAAATTGTGCCTCTCAAATGAATCTTTGACACATAGCTTTTGAAGAGAGAGAAAAAAATTTGGTTCCATTATTTTCTTTCTCCATTAAAATTCGGAGTCTTCCCACCATTTAAGCTTTAGAGCTCCTCATCAATTTAAGTGTATTTCCTATTGAAATATTTATGGTTGTGGACACTTGAAGATGTTTGATATATTTGAAGAAGAATAAGCGAAAGATAGTTGCAAATATAACACCATAGAATTTTAGATGGTGGTGCTGCTTTTCGCTCTTCCCCTTTTCTCTTCTTTTCAACACTCTCTTCAATCTCACAAACACAACATCATAGTATTTTCTTAAAAGAAACCCTAATATGAAATTTATGAGAAATACACATTTGGGGGAAACTAGAGAAAAAATCCAGAGGTTTCAATCGGCATCGAGATTTGGAGAAATCAAGGAAGAGAAATCTTGGGTTCATTTCAAAATCTGAAATTTTATCTCTATCTTTCTGGGTACTACCAATCAATCACCTACTGTTTTTCCTTTCAAAATAGACATTTTACGAGAAAATGTCTCAACTGAAACAAATATCGCACATCGACAACAGTGATGTGTCGATGCCGGGATAGTTTAAGATGGGGAAAGCTTCTTACAGTAATCGTGTGCGGTGGTACACATCTTCGACAAAGCTTGGTATTTAGACCTTTATTTTCTCAAATGCAATCTTGATCTTCCTTTTCCAATCTCCGACGACATCTTCTCTAAGGGAAAAGAGAAAAGGGGAAGGATTAGGTTTAGATAGTGGTGTTGCTTCTATTATCACATATAAATCGATGTAGTTGTTAAGTGTGGTGGAACAAGAAGGAGAGAAAAATCCATGTTGTTGTTGAGTATGGGGGAAGAAGGAGGGAAAGGGTTTTTGGGTAAATATTTAAAGGTAAACAAAAAAAATTCCATGTAAGCAACGTTACTATGAGTGCATTTTCCCATTAGATGTTTTTAATGATGTCAAAACTAAGAAAACTTTAGCATTTATGTATATTGAACGGTATCTACAAGTCATTATGTGTGCCTTTGTATTAGGGATCATAGAATGCACCTAGAACATGTTTGGAAAAGGTATCGTGCATCACAATTGGATTACATAGCATTAAAAATCAGTCGCAAGCTTAAAAAACTATTTTTTGTTCAAAACACAAGTGTATGTGTTGAGACATACTAGGTATAGATCGACACATGTAATGCAATATTAAATCCTATAGCTTTTGTTTTTTTGTGTTGACACATATATCATTTTAGATCGACACATACTGAAGAAATTATTTCTCTGTGTCGACACATACAATTTTTAGGTCGACACATGTGTTGGAGTTTTAAAGCCTGTAGATTTTGTTTCTATGTGTCGAGACATGACCTAATATAGGTCGACACTTTCCATTACATAGTGTCATACCCCAATTTTTGACCCTAAGATCCTATATCATTCATATCTCAATCACTAATCAAGAGCTTCACTTGGAAGTTTTGTTTATGGTGTTGCACTCACCTCATCAATGAGAGGGACCATCAAGCACCAATGATTGTTTATCTTGTATGCATGTTATACTAACCCAAATACCAAAAATATTGCTTTGTTTCTTTGTAGGCTTTTGTTTTGTAGGTACCAAGCCAAGACATGAAATAAACAAGGCATTTTTCACTTTTCTGACTGATGAAATCGATTTCCCTACTGGGTAAATCGATTTCCCTGCAGCAATCTTCACCAAAATCACATTCTGGATAGCATGAAATCGATTTCCCTCCTGGGTAAATCGATTTCCCTAGTGTATTTTGCGCCAAATTCTCTTCTGGAACAGAGTGAAATCGATTTCACTCCTGGGGAAATCGATTTCCTTCAGGCGAAATTCAAAAAATATAAGGAGGGAAGCTTGACATCATTTTGGCACCTTTTTCTTTGATCATTTTACCAATTTTCCACCTCATCAAAATTAACCTCTTCATTAAACCCACTTAAACCTCATTTTACCTTTTCTTATCATTTAAACACCACTTTAATCATCAATTAAACACAAGCTAATTACCAAATGCAAAAAGACCAAACTACCACTACTCTTGCTCTCATCCTATAAATAGAGCCCACTACTCTCTCATTTCTCAAGCTTTTGATAGCCAAAAAAGTTCTTGCAAATTCATTTCTCAAGCTTTGAGAGCCAAAAAACCTCTTGCAATTTCTCTCCTCATCCCTACCAAATTCACCAAAGCTCTTATTCCTTTCATAAAGTTTGTGAGTTACACCTTGAACCTCACAAACTTTGAGCTAAACCACCATCTATTTCACTCTTTTTTTTTCTTCAATTGTTGAGAGATCAAGATTTGTGTTGGTGATTCTTGAAGTAGATCCAAGTTTGTGCAAGATTTGGTAAATTTTCTTCATCCTTTTTGTGTATCATGATGTAGATTCTTTGTGGTTTGTGTTCAATGCATCTTTGATGCTATATTGGTGCTATTTGTTGTTGATTTGATGGAAAATTCGTGCTCCAATTGATGTGTGATCATAAGGTGTTTGTATGTTTGTTCAAGTCAAGTTTTATGCCTTTAAATGTTGTTTTTGCTGAAATTTGCACTGGTCAAATCGATTTCCTTAAGGCTCAAATCGATTTCATGCTGTACGTAACTTGTTTTTTTTGAAAACTGCCTTATGGAAATCGATTTCCCTCTGCATGAAATCGATTTCCTGCTGGCAGAATGTGGTTTTTTGCTTCTTTTATGCTTGTTTTGGTTTCCTACTTCCTCCACTACATTAATATCATTGGATCTAGGATGTTGATAGGTTTGAAATGACCTAATCCATAATATTAGATGAATGATATTAATGATAGTGTGAGTTGATTATCTTTTGTGTTTTCATTCTTATTTTCATCTTATCTTTCTTTTGATCGATGAAAGTCTTAATATCTTGAGAATTCTATGGATTCTTGATAAAGACTAGATCAATTTGTTTCTATTCTTATCTTTTTCATCTTGTTTTCTTTGATCAATGAAAGTCTTAACATCTTGAGAATTCTATGGATTCTTGATGAAGACTAGATCAATTTGTTTTCATTCTTGTGATTATCTTTAGTGAATTTTATTCTTCTTCCTCCATTTCATTAATATCATTGGATCTAGGATGTTGATAGGTTTGAAAGAACCAAATCCATAATATTAGATGAATGATATTAATGATAGTGTGAGTTGATTATCTTTATGCATTTTATCTTCTCCTTCTCCTTTTTTTCTTTTGATCGATGAAAGTCTTAATACTTTGAGAATTCTTATGGATTCTTAGTAAAGACTAGATCGTTACCTATTTTCTTTTCGTGCGGTATTGCTTTCGGAAGGCGATCTACATATCGTTCTTCTCGCATGCATTAGCACATAAAGTTTTGACCGGCCTCGTTGTAGGGTGATTTCTACATAAATCACTTGGCGATCTGCTTAACATAGCGCAATATTTCGTGTCCCGAATAAAAAAGATCAAACATGGAAGAGAATTGTATGCGGTTGATTTAAGACTTGTGGAGGTTTTTATCGTGTAGTCGCTATGATTTTATCAAGCTTCTGATAAGCCCCATTGACTTTAAATCCGAGTACATCATTCACTCACCATAGATCTTCCTACTAACTTTGATAACATACTTGACAAGTTTCAAGATGGTTATCTTTAACATTTAACAACTAACTTTAATTTCCGCACCTTTTATATTACCGCTCTTTATATTACCGCTCTTTATATTTCCCGCCTTATTGCTTTACTTTATCATTTCATCATATTTACTTTCCGCCATTTTCTCTTTGTCCATTTGGACGTTTATAATTCCGCTATTTTCTCTTTGTCCACTTGGACATATGTTTATGCTTCTGTTATTTTTCTTTTGTCCACTTGGACCATACTTTATTTTTCGCTAAAACACTAATAAATAACCAAAAATCTAAAAAATACATAAGGCTCTCTTTGGACTATCGGTTACTATCCTTAGCAATTTGGAGATTCGGACTCATGGACCTAGTACCTCTGGACTCATTCTATTACTATCCTGTGATTGTTCTGTCTGTCTGGCATTGTTCTGTTGTATGTTTATGTGTGCAGGTATTTCCTTGAAAGCCCTTGATGGTTAATTCCAAGGCATTGACATAAGGATTTTACCCGAAAACAGCCGTTACTCTGCCCGATTTTCGTCAGAACCTTAATGTGTTTAATGCAAAGTGGTGCTAAGACAATAAGTTCATGTGGATCCCCAAGTGTTAATGTGTTGGTATTGATAAATCCAAAGGATGGGAAAACTACCTTGGCTCTTAATGCCAAGTGTTGGCTTCTTATTTGGTTAGACCGTTTCTTTCCTTAGCTTTTATTTTACGCAATAGGATAGCCTCTTCATCTCCTCCCATTCTTAAATTTTCAAAATCTTCTCCCTTTTTCCAAAACATTCTTATGTTTGCAAACCTTTTCAAAACCTTTTTTTTCTTAAAAATATCTTTCGCCTTTAGTGGCTTTTCTTCAAAAGTTTAGACACCGTTAATTGTCGAAACGAGTGGTTATACCCCACGATTTTGAAATTGATTGATAATAACGAGATCTTTTCCGCGTGAGAGAGCTAGTGGCATACTCGTTGATTTTATCCGAGTTGGAGCCCTTCTTTCATTTGCGATGCAAAGAACTTGTTTGTTCTCATGCTCAAGATCAATGGCTGAGTATTTCTCTCTAACGACACCAAAGTGTTTATTCGTTTTAAAAACGTTTTTCCCAAAAGCGGAACTACATTAGCTCTGACTTCTCCATTGCACCGAGGGGGTATGTAGGCCCAAAGCTTAACGCTTTGCCGAGCTTATTTTAAAAATAAAACAAACCGTTTTTTAGCACACACACAACACAGATTTTCAAAAAGGTTCCCGTGGAATACCACGGATATGAGGGGTGCTTTAAACCTTCCCCTCATATAATCAACACCCGTACCTGAGATCTCTTTCTTGTTTTAAAAACAAAACTTAGGGTTTTACGTTCTTTTCCCTTTTCCTTTGAAAAAATAAAGCGCGGTGGCGATTTCAAACGGAATATTGATTCGAGTCAATCCCATGGCTTCGATATCAGATTTTCCCCGCTACAGAAAAATGGCGACTCTGCTGGGGACCCAGTTTTAAGTGTGTTAAGCCTATTTTTGTTTATCTGTGTGTTTTTATCTGTATATATTGTTGTGTGCTTTGTTTGTTATTTTCTTTTTTTTTCCTTTTGGTGCTCGATGGTTCCTCTGTGATGAGACAAAGTTCTAACCCGAACTTTGGTGAGTAACTTGAGATAGGAGGTGGTAGGACCAATAGTCGCATGTCAGGAGCAATCCTTACCATGAGCGTCATATGGTGGAACCCCAATCAGTGGAGGCCTCATGGAAGGTAGTAGAGGTTGTTACGAACCATCGTGATAACGCTATTACTTTCAATAGTGAGTGTCCGTAGAAGCTGAATGGCCTAGAACCCTTTTAACCAATCTAAGCCTTTTTAGGATGTAGTGCAGAAACAAGATCAAGTACCAATTTGAGCTTGTTGTCATGCGATACTACGCTCAGACGAGGTCTTTTTAGGCATATTATTGGCGCCCATGAGCAATTGTGCGTGCCGGTAATATCCGATAGAAGATTGAAAACTCTGGGAACCTTTGTAGAACCCGATTGGCAGGTACAAACTTCCCTAGATCACTCCTTGTGGGATGGGTAGACCCATGGCTCCATGCTCGTGACGTCGAACCTTTGAACCTGGACTGCTTGATCTTTGTGTGATTTGATGTGATCTTGTGTGCTCTTGATTGTGATTGGTGCATAAACCATGCATTCATGCATTCATAAAAATGACATTCACAAATGGTTTTCAAGGAACTTAGAGACATTTTTTGTAAACATAACAGGTACCATGGATCAAAAGAGAAGCATCAAGAAGTACACTTTCAGAAATTCAAGTGCAAAGGAATTGAAAGAGCTAGCAACTTTGATTCCTAATCTTGACAACTTCAAAAACCGTTATGGGAAATTGATTTCTATCTTGAAGACTAAAGTGGAAAAGGGGATTCTTGAGACTCTTGTGCAGTTTTATGACCCAGTTTATCATTGTTTCACCTTCCCTGATTATCAGCTTATGCCCACTTTGGAGGAGTATTCTTATTGGATTGGTTTACCGATTACGAATGACATACCGTTTAGTGGTCTGGAGAAAGAGCCTGAGGTTGATGAAATAGCAGAGCTTCTTCATTTGAAGATATCAGATGTGAAAGCAAACATGACCAAAAAAGGAGGAATTTGGGGGTTGACTTCTAAGTTCTTGATTGGAAAAGCTTCTATGTTGGCTAGTAAAGGAAGTATGATTGCTTTTGAGACATTTTTGGCCTTGCTCATCTATGGTTTGATACTCTTTCCCAACATTGACCATTTTGTCGATATTAATGCTATTCGGATTTTCATGATTGGGAATCCTGTGCCTACTTTGCTTGGGGATACTTATCATTCCATTCACCATAGGAATGATAAGAAAGGTGGACTTATCAATTGTTGTACTCCTTTGCTCTATAAGTGGTTTATTTCGCACTTACCTCAAGCTAAGAGTTTCTTGAACAATCCTGATGGTCTCTCATGGTCTCAGAAGATCATGCCTCTTACTAATGGGAATATCCATTGGTACAATCCTGCTTATGACATTGGTGAGATTATTGATAGTTGTGGAGAATTCCCTAATGTACCTCTTCTTGGTATACAAGGAGGAATTACCTACAACCCCATTCTTGCAAGGCGTCAATTTTGTTATCCTATGAAGGAGAGACCCGCTAGCATCCTTGTGTCAGGAATCTTCTATCTTAATCAAGATGGAAATTCGGATATGAGAAACCGGTTTGTGCGTGCTTGGCACCATGTTGATAGGAAGAGACATTTGGGAACAAAACAATGTGTTGCTCTCAAAGACTACACTGATTGGGTTCAAGCTAGAGCTCATACTTTTCAGATGCCTTATTTACTCGAGGAGCCTTCTCTACCCATTGTTCCACCATTGCCTCTCACTACTCCTGTTGAAAGTAGTGAAGAACATCTAGAGCTCGTGCTAAGAAGAAATGGAAAGTATCAAACAAGAGATTCTTGAACTCCGCAAAGAGGTGGTTACTTTGAAGGCTGGTATGGAGCATCTGACTGCTCTGGTTGAGGCTCTAGTTGCTGCCCAAGTCAATCCTCCTATGATGGAAGAAAGGATGGCAAAGGTCTTTCTTGAAACTCTGAACTCGTTCTTTCCCAAGGGGACAGTAGTCAGTACACCTGCTGACTTCCACAGAGAGGTGGGTATGAAAGCGCTTCTAGAAAAGGATGTCCGAAAGGAATGTTTGTTTGAAGAAGGTAACTCAGCTGGTAGTGTGAAGAAGTTTGGTAATGACTTTTCAAAGAAGAGAATCAGGGGAGGAAACAATCATCATCAACATCAACATGTTTCCTATGTCATTCCTGTATCCAATTCAGTTCATGCAATTCCAGATTATCAGCAGAGTACTCGTCAACGAGTTCCTCCACTGAATGAGCAAAATCAATCTCGAAAGCCTAATTTTGATCCTATCCCTATGACCTACACAGAATTGTTCCCTGCTCTAATTCATAAGAATTTGGTTCAGACAAGGTCACCACCTCCAATTCCAGAGAAGATTCCATGGTGGTACAATGCTGATGTTACTTGCGCTTTTCATCAGGATGCTCCCGGACACAGTTTAGAAGATTGTTGGGCTCTAAAGGTTGAAGTTCAAAGATTGACTCGTGCTGGTATTTTGTCTTTCCGAGACATTGGCCCTAATGTTCAAAACAATCCCTTGCCAAAGCATGAATGAATCACTATTGATGGTAGCCTGAAGTTTGAAAGATGTTTCCTTCAGCACAAACCCAGATGGAGAAAGCCTTCTCAGTTTTTTTAGTATTCTTACTGATTTTCATTTGTAATATTACTTGTTTTTCAAATGCATTGTTTGCATGTAGAAACTTGTTTATTTTTGAATGTTAATGCTAATGCAACAATAATGTTTGTCTTGAAGTAATCCATTCGTTTCACTCATGTTTATTTGTTTTTATGCATTATGATACCAATTACTTTCGCCAAACTCTTGCTTATGCAAAGATTGGAAGGAGGATGATGATCTGAAAACGCAAAATTTCTGGTTGTATGCTCTTGAATAAAACCCTGCTGATGATGTACAGGCATTGTTTCAAATTCCCAAACACCGGAGATATAAGGAAGATAATCCCTTGTTAACCCCTTTGAGCCTTGAAGTAGGAGTTTCTTTTCTAAACGAAAAAACCCTAATTTTTAACCTGGGGCAGGGTAGTCTTCAGTTATTTTGACCGAGTGTTCATATTTCAAAAAGGATTGTGCATCCAAAGGTCAAGCATGTCATATCCACATCAATGGTTGGATCATGGGAAACCACAATGGTTATTCCCCGCGCATCAAAAGGCTGGAAAATGTGAAACCACAATGGTTATCCTCCATACGCCAAGAAATGAGGCAGTCACAACCCTCTCAATAAGTCAAGACAAAGTCAATGTCACACGATTTGTTCAAATCAAAAGAATAAAAAGGAAAGAAAAAAGAAAGAAGAAAAAAGCTCGCTAAGTCAAAAACTTGAAAACAAGTGACTTAGGCAAAAGTTAGAGCATCCCGCTGGACGACCAATTCAAAAGAATCAGTCCAGGCAAAAGTTAGGGAAATAAATAAATAAAAAGAGAAAAGAGTGAAAAGTGAAAAGAAAGGACTATAAAGCAAAAGTCCTCAACAATGAACAAATCTGTGTGAATACAAAAATGAAGACAAAAGAGGTGACTGTTACTCCCAAGAAAGCTTCATTAGGTCCTTAATGGCACAAAATCCTTTTGAGAGATGAATACTCGTGTTGAATTAACTGAACATAGGACTGGAGAACATCACGAAGTTGGGGTGGGCTAAATAAACTTTGAGCCTAAAAATCTTTTTTTTCTGAAAACCGTGAACCAGGCCACGTTACAACCCTCAAAAGTCCTAATTGAAGCAGGGTTTATTTCGAGAGCATACTTATACAAGAAAGCGTTCCTGACTCCTATCAGTTATGCTGAAAACTTGTGTTGGTATCATATGCATAAAAAATAAAAAAAAATCAATGTCATCTCTTAACTAGTGATTCATTCACAAAGTTATGCGACATCTTTTCGAAACTTCAAGACTTACATAATTGTTGCATTTTCATTATCATTCTCACAATAAACATTTTTCTGCTTGTAAACATTTGTTTGACATTCAGGAAGTTTACATCTGATCATCAGTAGAAAACTAAAACATTGCCAAGGGCATGCTGTTTTCCCAGTATAATGCTTTTGCAAGTTTGATTACCATCATGGGGCAAAGCTTGAAGACTTTGTCGAGTAAAAGAATGTGCCAAGTTTAGTCAATCTGGGGCAGTTACGTCGAGATTTGATGAATCTCTCCAAGAATCTGTTGATCTGGGGCAGATTATTCCAAAGTCTTCATGATGCCAAGGATCTCCATGAATCCTCTTGAAGCAATTCCTCTCATAGACCATGTAGTCTGGAGCAAGTTGTGAATCAGAAGTTACCTTGATCACCTCATTAGCTTGAAGCACAAAGGTTGTTGCCATGACCAATCCAGAGTATGTCACTCTCTACCAAGAAGTTTTGAGACAACGGTTGACTGTTGGGTTTTCTTTCTCACCTTGTGTTGAGTTTTGAACTAAAATCCCCCGCATGTTAACTTGTTTACTTTGATGTTAACTTCTTAGTTCCTCTGCAAGTTCATAATGGTGATTTTCTCCAAAGAAATTTTCTCTGATTCCCCATAATAGAGCTTGGGGTGTTGCCCGATCTTTTGATAAGAAGGGGATGATCTGTAAATTCCTCGCAGAGACTGATAATCCTCAATGAGTTTGTTCCTCGTGGAAGAATTTTGCTTCGGTGTTCCTCCTCATCTCATTTGTCAGGGTGGAATTAATCCCCAGTTGAGTTTATTCCTCAAGGGGCAAAGCTTTGTTTGGCCGTTTTTATCCAGTTTGTTCTTGGAGCTGAACTTTGGTCTCTTGCAATACTATTTTGAACATCTCTAGGCTGGGAAACCTAGATTGAGAAGGCATTTATTTTGCACCTCTTGAGGATTCTGCTTTCCCCAATAATGGAGAATTCATTTGTGATTGATGTTCTTATCAGATATTGAAAGGCTTATTTCCCACCAGTGTTGTCATTGCACTCCGTTGGAATTTGTACTTGAAAGCAAGAGGCAGGTTCTGTCCTTAGCATGTTTTGTTGACAACAAATGCAAGCCTCTTTATTTGAGCAAGTTTGTATGTCTCCACATATCAATCTTATCCTCAAAGCAAGTGATAATCTCTCAGGCTTTATGAACTTCTTGATTCCCAAATGGAAGAAGCTCAGCAAATGGTAAGTCGCTTCAGTATAAGTGACAGTTTGCAATCAAGCAGAAAAAGCTCACTTTCCTTGAAAATCCCCATTGAATTTGTTTCTAGGTGGATAATATGTTTCAGTTATTCTGTTCAGATGTCTACGAACAGAATACCAGTGAGTTTTTTCCCTCACTAGGTCCAGTCTTTTTGAGGCAGCTTCTTTCCATTTGTTCATGGATTGAATTTTGGTTGCTGGACAATGAATATTGAGATTATGCATTTGTGTTGGCATCCTCAAATCATTATTGATTGCTCTTCACCATCAGTGATACGAAGAGGCATCTCTTTCTACCTCCAGTGGGACGTTGGTAGTTCACCTTCAGTGGAACGTTGGTGTATTTTGTTATCTTCATCGTCAGTGGTACGTCGATGTATTTCTCTTTCTACCTCCAGTGGGACGTTGGTAGTTCACCTTCAGTGGAACGTTGGTGTATTTTGTTATCTTCATCGTCAGTGGTACGTCGATGTATTTCTCTTCAATACCTTCAGTGGAACGTGGGTATGTGTTATCGTTAGTGGTACGGCGATACATCTCTTTCTACCTCCAGTGGGACGTTGGTAGTTCACCTTCAGTGGAACGTTGGTGTATTTTGTTATCTTCATCGTCAGTGGTACGTCGATGTATTTCTCTTCAATACCTTCAGTGGAACGTGGGTATGTGTTATCGTTAGTGGTATGGCGATACATCTCTTTCTACCTCCAGTGGGACGTTGGTAGTTCACCTTCAGTGGAACGTTGGTGTATTTTGTTATCTTCATCGTCAGTGGTACGTCGATGTATTTCTCTTCAATACCTTCAGTGGAACGTGGGTATGTGTTATCGTTAGTGGTACGGCGATACATCTCTTTCTACCTCCAGTGGGACGTTGGTAGTTCACCTTCAGTGGAACGTTGGTGTATTTTGTTATCTTCATCGTCAGTGGTACGTCGATGTATTTCTCTTCAATACCTTCAGTGGAACGTGGGTATGTGTTATCGTTAGTGGTACGGCGATACATCTCTTTCTACCTCCAGTGGGACGTTGGTAGTTCACCTTCAGTGGAACGTTGGTGTATTTTGTTATCTTCATCGTCAGTGGTACGTCGATGTATTTCTCTTCAATACCTTCAGTGGAACGTGGGTATGTGTTATCGTTAGTGGTACGGCGATACATCTCTTTCTACCTCCAGTGGGACGTTGGTAGTTCACCTTCAGTGGAACGTTGGTGTATTTTGTTATCTTCATCGTCAGTGGTACGTCGATGTATTTCTCTTCGATACCTTCAGTGGAACGTTGGTATGTGTTATCGTTAGTGGTACGGCGATACATCTCTTTCTACCTCCAGTGGGACGTTGGTAGTTCACCTTCAGTGGAACGTTGGTGTATTTTGTTATCTTCATCGTCAGTGGTACGTCGATGTATTTCTCTTCAATACCTTCAGTGGAACGTTGGTATGTGTTATCGTTAGTGGTACGGCGATACATCTCTTTCTACCTCCAGTGGGACGTTGGTAGTTCACCTTCAGTGGAACGTTGGTGTATTTTGTTATCTTCATCGTCAGTGGTACGTCGATGTATTTCTCTTCAATACCTTCAGTGGAACGTGGGTATGTGTTATCGTTAGTGGTACGGCGATACATCTCTTTCTACCTCCAGTGGGACGTTGGTAGTTCACCTTCAGTGGAACGTTGGTGTATTTTGTTATCTTCATCGTCAGTGGTACGTCGATGTATTTCTCTTCAATACCTTCAGTGGAACGTGGGTATGTGTTATCGTTAGTGGTACGGCGATACATCTCTTTCTACCTCCAGTGGGACGTTGGTAGTTCACCTTCAGTGGAACGTTGGTGTATTTTGTTATCTTCATCGTCAGTGGTACGTCGATGTATTTCTCTTCAATACCTTCAGTGGAACGTGGGTATGTGTTATCGTTAGTGGTACGGCGATACATCTCTTTCTACCTCCAGTGGGACGTTGGTAGTTCACCTTCAGTGGAACGTTGGTGTATTTTGTTATCTTCATCGTCAGTGGTACGTCGATGTATTTCTCTTCGATACCTTCAGTGGAACGTTGGTATGTGTTATCGTTAGTGGTACGGCGATACATCTCTTTCTACCTCCAGTGGGACGTTGGTAGTTCACCTTCAGTGGAACGTTGGTGTATTTTGTTATCTTCATCGTCAGTGGTACGTCGATGTATTTCTCTTCAATACCTTCAGTGGAACGTTGGTATGTGTTATCGTTAGTGGTACGGCGATACATCTCTTTCTACCTCCAGTGGGACGTTGGTAGTTCACCTTCAGTGGAACGTTGGTGTATTTTGTTATCTTCATCGTCAGTGGTACGTCGATGTATTTCTCTTCAATACCTTCAGTGGAACGTGGGTATGTGTTATCGTTAGTGGTACGGCGATACATCTCTTTCTACCTCCAGTGGGACGTTGGTAGTTCACCTTCAGTGGAACGTTGGTGTATTTTGTTATCTTCATCGTCAGTGGTACGTCGATGTATTTCTCTTCGATACCTTCAGTGGAACGTTGGTATGTGTTATCGTTAGTGGTACGGCGATACATCTCTTTCTACCTCCAGTGGGACGTTGGTAGTTCACCTTCAGTGGAACGTTGGTGTATTTTGTTATCTTCATCGTCAGTGGTACGTCGATGTATTTCTCTTCAATACCTTCAGTGGAACGTTGGTATGTGTTATCGTTAGTGGTACGGCGATACATCTCTTTCTACCTCCAGTGGGACGTTGGTAGTTCACCTTCAGTGGAATGTTGGTGTATTTTGTTATCTTCATCGTCAGTGGTACGTCGATGTATTTCTCCTTCTACCTCCAGTGGGACGTTGGTAGTTCATCATCAGTGGTACGGTGGTATATCTCTCTTCATGACATCAGTGGTACGGTGGCGTATTTCTCTTCAATACCTTCAGTGGAACGTTGGTACGTGTTATCGTTAGTGGTACGGCGGTACATCTCTTCATCAGTGGTACGATGGTCTGATTTCTGTTAACAGATGATGGGTATTCAGATGCATACTTTCTCATCCCCAGTGAAAGAGGATGACCCCTTTTCTCATCCCCAGTAAAAGAGGATGCTATAACCTCTCTGACGCGAAGTGTTTTCCCCAGAGAAATCTCATTCCCCACTAAAGTTCCGTCTCCAACAAAGTCTTGCCTTCCCCAGAGGAGTTCCTACTTGCAAGACATTTGTTTCCCCAGCGGAGTTATATCAAGACATTTGTTTTCCCCAGTGGATCACCTGATACTCCCCAGTGTTATCATTATCATCACATGCATTCATTAACATTGCATTGCATGTTAGGATCAAAAATTATGTTTTATATATTTAAGTCTCTTCGATTTTTGTCAAAACGAAGATTTCCAATCATCGTATCTCCAAATCGAAGAAACTTAAATAGGGGCATCTGTCATACCCCAATTTTTGACCCTAAGATCCTATATCATTCATATCTCAATCACTAATCAAGAGCTTCACTTGGAAGTTTTGTTTATGGTGTTGCACTCACCTCATCAATGAGAGGGACCATCAAGCACCAATGATTGTTTATCTTGTATGCATGTTATACTAACCCAAATACCAAAAATATTGCTTTGTTTCTTTGTAGGCTTTTGTTTTGTAGGTACCAAGCCAAGACATGAAATAAACAAGGCATTTTTCACTTTTCTGACTGATGAAATCGATTTCCCTACTGGGTAAATCGATTTCCCTGCAGCAATCTTCACCAAAATCACATTCTGGATAGCATGAAATCGATTTCCCTCCTGGGTAAATCGATTTCCCTAGTGTGTTTTGCGCCAAATTCTCTTCTGGAACAGAGTGAAATCGATTTCACTCCTGGGGAAATCGATTTCCTTCAGGCGAAATTCAAAAAATATAAGGAGGGAAGCTTGACATCATTTTGGCACCTTTTTCTTTGATCATTTTACCAATTTTCCACCTCATCAAAATTAACCTCTTCATTAAACCCACTTAAACCTCATTTTACCTTTTCTTATCATTTAAACACCACTTTAATCATCAATTAAACACAAGCTAATTACCAAATGCAAAAAGACCAAACTACCACTACTCTTGCTCTCATCCTATAAATAGAGCCCACTACTCTCTCATTTCTCAAGCTTTTGATAGCCAAAAAAGTTCTTGCAAATTCATTTCTCAAGCTTTGAGAGCCAAAAAACCTCTTGCAATTTCTCTCCTCATCCCTACCAAATTCACCAAAGCTCTTATTCCTTTCATAAAGTTTGTGAGTTACACCTTGAACCTCACAAACTTTGAGCTAAACCACCATCTATTTCACTCTTTTTTTTTCTTCAATTGTTGAGAGATCAAGATTTGTGTTGGTGATTCTTGAAGTAGATCCAAGTTTGTGCAAGATTTGGTAAATTTTCTTCATCCTTTTTGTGTATCATGATGTAGATTCTTTGTGGTTTGTGTTCAATGCATCTTTGATGCTATATTGGTGCTATTTGTTGTTGATTTGATGGAAAATTCGTGCTCCAATTGATGTGTGATCATAAGGTGTTTGTATGTTTGTTCAAGTCAAGTTTTATGCCTTTAAATGTTGTTTTTGCTGAAATTTGCACTGGTCAAATCGATTTCCTTAAGGCTCAAATCGATTTCATGCTGTACGTAACTTGTTTTTTTTGAAAACTGCCTTATGGAAATCGATTTCCCTCTGCATGAAATCGATTTCCTGCTGGCAGAATGTGGTTTTTTGCTTCTTTTATGCTTGTTTTGGTTTCCTACTTCCTCCACTACATTAATATCATTGGATCTAGGATGTTGATAGGTTTGAAATGACCTAATCCATAATATTAGATGAATGATATTAATGATAGTGTGAGTTGATTATCTTTTGTGTTTTCATTCTTATTTTCATCTTATCTTTCTTTTGATCGATGAAAGTCTTAATATCTTGAGAATTCTATGGATTCTTGATAAAGACTAGATCAATTTGTTTCTATTCTTATCTTTTTCATCTTGTTTTCTTTGATCAATGAAAGTCTTAACATCTTGAGAATTCTATGGATTCTTGATGAAGACTAGATCAATTTGTTTTCATTCTTGTGATTATCTTTAGTGAATTTTATTCTTCTTCCTCCATTTCATTAATATCATTGGATCTAGGATGTTGATAGGTTTGAAAGAACCAAATCCATAATATTAGATGAATGATATTAATGATAGTGTGAGTTGATTATCTTTATGCATTTTATCTTCTCCTTCTCCTTTTTTTCTTTTGATCGATGAAAGTCTTAATACTTTGAGAATTCTTATGGATTCTTAGTAAAGACTAGATCGTTACCTATTTTCTTTTCGTGCGGTATTGCTTTCGGAAGGCGATCTACATATCGTTCTTCTCGCATGCATTAGCACATAAAGTTTTGACCGGCCTCGTTGTAGGGTGATTTCTACATAAATCACTTGGCGATCTGCTTAACATAGCGCAATATTTCGTGTCCCGAATAAAAAAGATCAAACATGGAAGAGAATTGTATGCGGTTGATTTAAGACTTGTGGAGGTTTTTATCGTGTAGTCGCTATGATTTTATCAAGCTTCTGATAAGCCCCATTGACTTTAAATCCGAGTACATCATTCACTCACCATAGATCTTCCTACTAACTTTGATAACATACTTGACAAGTTTCAAGATGGTTATCTTTAACATTTAACAACTAACTTTAATTTCCGCACCTTTTATATTACCGCTCTTTATATTTCCCGCCTTATTGCTTTACTTTATCATTTCATCATATTTACTTTCCGCCATTTTCTCTTTGTCCATTTGGACGTTTATAATTCCGCTATTTTCTCTTTGTCCACTTGGACATATGTTTATGCTTCTGTTATTTTTCTTTTGTCCACTTGGACCATACTTTATTTTTCGCTAAAACACTAATAAATAACCAAAAATCTAAAAAATACATAAGGCTCTCTTTGGACTATCGGTTACTATCCTTAGCAATTTGGAGATTCGGACTCATGGACCTAGTACCTCTGGACTCATTCTATTACTATCCTGTGATTGTTCTGTCTGTCTGGCATTGTTCTGTTGTATGTTTATGTGTGCAGGTATTTCCTTGAAAGCCCTTGATGGTTAATTCCAAGGCATTGACATAAGGATTTTACCCGAAAACAGCCGTTACTCTGCCCGATTTTCGTCAGAACCTTAATGTGTTTAATGCAAAGTGGTGCTAAGACAATAAGTTCATGTGGATCCCCAAGTGTTAATGTGTTGGTATTGATAAATCCAAAGGATGGGAAAACTACCTTGGCTCTTAATGCCAAGTGTTGGCTTCTTATTTGGTTAGACCGTTTCTTTCCTTAGCTTTTATTTTACGCAATAGGATAGCCTCTTCATCTCCTCCCATTCTTAAATTTTCAAAATCTTCTCCCTTTTTCCAAAACATTCTTATGTTTGCAAACCTTTTCAAAACCTTTTTTTTCTTAAAAATATCTTTCGCCTTTAGTGGCTTTTCTTCAAAAGTTTAGACACCGTTAATTGTCGAAACGAGTGGTTATACCCCACGATTTTGAAATTGATTGATAATAACGAGATCTTTTCCGCGTGAGAGAGCTAGTGGCATACTCGTTGATTTTATCCGAGTTGGAGCCCTTCTTTCATTTGCGATGCAAAGAACTTGTTTGTTCTCATGCTCAAGATCAATGGCTGAGTATTTCTCTCTAACGACACCAAAGTGTTTATTCGTTTTAAAAACGTTTTTCCCAAAAGCGGAACTACATTAGCTCTGACTTCTCCATTGCACCGAGGGGGTATGTAGGCCCAAAGCTTAACGCTTTGCCGAGCTTATTTTAAAAATAAAACAAACCGTTTTTTAGCACACACACAACACAGATTTTCAAAAAGGTTCCCGTGGAATACCACGGATATGAGGGGTGCTTTAAACCTTCCCCTCATATAATCAACACCCGTACCTGAGATCTCTTTCTTGTTTTAAAAACAAAACTTAGGGTTTTACGTTCTTTTCCCTTTTCCTTTGAAAAAATAAAGCGCGGTGGCGATTTCAAACGGAATATTGATTCGAGTCAATCCCATGGCTTCGATATCAGATTTTCCCCGCTACACATAGGTGACACATAACTTACACGTGTCGACACATGCTGTTGTTTTTCTTAAAATTTTCATTTTTTTCACATTTTTGGGTCTCCCTTTTGCCTCTAACTTGCACCACTATAAAAACATCATACATGCATCATTTTCATTTGATGAAACTATAAACACATACTAATATTTCTCATCATCTTCAACCTTACATCTATGCATACACACAAACAAAGTATACACAATCATTCATTGTTTGGGTGCCATCTAGACTTGGTTGATAACGATCAATTTAGGTTGGTTGTAACCTAAGGTTGGATTGAGAATCATAAGGGGTTTCATCGGGAAAATTGTGAGGGTTGTTACTCCAAGATCAAGGTGTTGATTCGGGGGTTTTGACAAAATTTACACAAATGGATTCGATCGAGTGAAAGGTTTAGAAGAACGAGAGGTTCTTACAAAGGAGTAGCGTGAGACGGTGAATCAATTGGTAATCTTTGGTGATAACAACTCATAATTTGGATTCAACAGAGTGAAGGCTTTGAAGAACGATGGCTTTTACAAAAGAGTTGCACGAGATAGTGAATCAATTGGTGTTTGTTGGGTGACTAGATCAAAATCAGAGCAGGGGAAAAGAAGTACAAGGATCAACATCAAACATAAGGTTTGTAGGGTTGGATTGCTTCACATCTCTTGTAAATAATTTTTTGTATAGTAAGATTGATATGAATTCAAAATTGGAATTAGGGGAAGACGTAGCCATAGCAGGGACGATCAGTGAACTTCCTAAACAACTCCTCGTGTCCTCTCTCAATATCTTTATCTCTTGCAATTTAAATTTCTATTATCAAATTTTTAAGAACATTGATTGAGCGATTAATTCGTAATGATTTTCTGATAATTATTTAAAGCATTGTTGATTTGTTGATTGCCTTACGATCAATTAAATTTTAATAGGATTTTTGATATCAACGAACTTAAAGGAAAATCCGAAAAATCGATCGCACGCCAAGTGTTCGACACTTTGATTTTTTGTGTTAAATTTCATTTGAAATTGGTTGTTTAGTGATCACATCAAAACTGTTAATTAAGAATTTAATTTGTTAATTGATTGTATCATTTTTATGTTATACTAAGGGTTGTGCGCCTATCTGAGGTTCTAATAACCGATTCAGTTTAGACGACTTTCGATCTAAAAATGATACTTCCGCTCGTCTTAGTTTAAACATTTTCAAAACCTTTTAAATCTGAATTTTCGTCGGCTAACAAATGACATCAAAAGCTCTAGTTTATTCCGTGCTTCAAACACTTATTAGATAATGGCTGCCGAACCTAAAAGGGCGTACAATAGAGCGCCTATTTTCATCAGTGAAAACTATGGTTATTGGAAAACTTGTATGAACATTCATATCAATTCATATGACAAGGGTGTAAGGGACGCTATTATCAACGGTCCAAGTGAATTTACAATGACCAATGATAATGGTGTTGTCATACCCAAACCATAAGCACAATGGGATGACAATGATCGCAAAAAGTGGGGTTACGATTGGAAAGAACAAAATATTCTCATATCCACTCTTGGTGTTGATGAATATTATCATGTTTTCCATTGTGAAACAACGAAGGCTATGTGGGACGCATTACAAGTTGCCCATGAGGGAAATAATAAGGTAAAACAAGCTAGAATTAACACATTAAATTAAGAGCTTAAACTATTTCACATGAAGCATGATGAAACCATTTCCGACATGCAAAAGCGGTTCCTTCATCTCATTAGCCATTTAAATGCAGTTGGGAATCCGATTTCCAATGCAATTGATACTAACAAAGTTTTGAGGTGTCTTACTAAGGATTGACAACCAAAGGTCACGATGATCATGGAAGAAAATAATCTCAACACACTTGACCTCACTACAGTTTTTGGCAAGCTCAAAGAACATGAGCAAGAATTCACTTGCTTAGAGAAACATGAGAAGAAGCTTAAGAAATAAAAAATTAAAGAGAAGAGGTATAAAATAAGTCTATTCTTCGAAACATTTCTAGTTCGAGGTCCTCAACAAATGAGCAAATGAATGGTGATACTAGTGACGAGGAAGATTCAGATGATGAAGAGATGAAGTTATTTGCAAGAAGGTAAAATAGGTACATTAGAAAGAATGAATTAAAACACTCAGACAAAAACCTCCTAAAATTTAGAAAACAATCCACATCCTCAAAGGAAGATGACAATAAGAAAGGAAAGTTAAGAGGGCAATGCTAAAATTATGGGAAATCGGGTCATTATAGGTCGGAGTGCCCATCCCTTGACAAAGACAAAGAAAAGGGACAACACAACAATAATAGAAAGCCAAGAAGAACTTATGTTGATTGGGAGAACGATGATAAATCCTCAAGTAATAAAAGCTCACGTGAAAGTGAAGTGGAGGCAAACATTTGTCTCTCAACCCATCAACGTCATAAGAAGAAAAAGAATGTAAGTCACTCTAAGTATAATAACGTTGATAAATTGTCTTATGCTAGAATCTTTAGTTTTGGTTTTAGTGGTGATATATTTTTTTCACCAAGCTAGGCACATGCGTGTGCAGCATCGGGAGCATCAATGTGAAGAGTTGTGTAAATATGACGTGTTTGAAGCGACTCAAGAGTTTACTATTGCATTAAATTCATCACCTTCATGTTTTTGTGCTTCGTATTGTGATGATTTACAGAGCTTTCTATTTATGTTTATACTTTTGCATCACTCTATGTATATGGGCATATGTGAGTGCATGTTCTTACTATTGTAAAACACCTCCGTGTGATATGTTCGTACTTGGATATTATATGATACTTCTCATGGCTTTCTTTGTCTCTTTTTAATGTTATCAAAGGGGGAGAAGCGTATGTGAGACGAAGTTGGGATGCACATATTCAGAGGGAGCCTTCAGGAAGACTTGAAAATGCATCGCCACAAGTTTTGCCATCATCAAAAAGGGGGAGTATGTGAGTGCATTTTCCTATTAGATGTTTTGAATGATGTAAAAACTCATAAAACTTTATCATTTATGTATATTGAATGGTATCTCCGAGTCATATGTGTGCCTCTGCATTAGGGGTCTTAGAATGCACCTAGACCATGTTTTGAAAAGGTATCATGCATCAAAATTTGATTACATAGTATTAAAAATCAATTGCAATCTTTAAAAACTAGTTTTTGTTCAAAACACAAGTGTATGTATCGACACATACATGGTATAGGTCAACACATGTACTGCACTATTAAAGCCTGTAGCTTTTGTTTTTATGCGTCGACACATACAATATTTTAGGTCGACACATACTGAAGAAATCACTTTTATGTGTCGACACATGTGCTACAATTTTAAAGCATGTAACTTATGTTTCAATGTGTCGACACTTGACCTGATACAGGTCGACACATGCCATTACATAGGTTAACACATGTCTTACATGTGTCGACACATGCTACTATTTTGTTGTTGAAAATTTGCATTCTTTTTCACATTTTTGGGTCACCCTTTTGCCTCCAACTTGCACCACTATAAATACATTATACATGCATCCTTTTCATTTGATGAAACTATAAACAGATACTAAGATTGCTTATCATCTTCAACCTAGCATCTATGCGTACATATAAACAAAGTATACATAATCATTCATTGTTTCAGTGCCATCTAGACTTGGTTGATAATGTTAAATTTAGGTTAGTTGTAACATAAGATTAGGTTGAGAATCATAGGGGGTTTCATCGAAAAAATTGAGAGGGTTTTTACTCCAAGATCAAAATGTTGATTTGGCGGTTTTCGGCAAGAGTTAGACAATTGGATTCGATCGAGTGAAAGTTTTTGAATAATGGAAGGTTCTTGCAAAGGAGTAGCGTGAGACAGTGAATCATTTGGTAATCTTGGGTGACAACAACTTGCAATTTGGATTTGACCGAGTGAAGGTTTTGAAGAATGATGGTTTCTTACAAAGGGAAGAGAAGTGTATAGGTCAAAATTAAACATAAGGTTTGTAGGGTTGAATTGCTTTACATCTCTTGTAAATAATTTTTTGCATGGTAAGATTGATATCTAAATTTCAAATTGGAATTGGGGACAGACATAGCCATAGAGAGGACAATTGATGAACTTCCTAAACAACTCCTCGTGTCCTCTCTCTATCTCTTTATCTCTTGCAATTTAAATTTCCACATTGATTGGGCGATTGATTCATGACGATTTTCTGAAAAATTATTTAAAGCATTGTTGATTTGTTGATTTCCTTACAATTAATTATATTGTAAGAGGATTTATTTATATCAACAAACTTAAAGGTAAATTTGAAAAATCGATTGAACGCCAAGTGTTCCATAATTTGACCCTTTGAACTTTGGTGTTAAATTTCATTGGGAATTGGTCGCTTAGTGATCACATTTAAACTGTTAATTTAGAATTTAATTTGTTAATCGATTGTATCATTGTTATCCTATACTAATGGTTGTGCGCATATCTGAGGTTCCAATAACCGATTCGGTTTAGATGACTTTCGATCTAAACACGACACTTTCGCTCGCCATAGTTTAAACATTTTCAAAACCTTTAAAATCTGAATTTTTAAAGTTGGGGTCTATTCGCCCCCTCTAGATAAGTTGTAGTCTTCTAACAGTTACAGTCATCTCATTCACGTTAATGCCACATGTGAGTTGTTGGGACAAAATTTTTTAAAAAGGTAACAGTGTAGACGTTGAGTAACTTAAAAGATAGGTTTGTTGCAAAAAACCATAAAGGACAACCTATTACAATAAAATAACTTAAAGGATCTCTGATGTTATTAAATCAATATTTAATTGTTATTAATTTGACAATATGGTTATATAATTTGTTGGACAGTTGTGAAGATCAAATCAAATTTAAAGAGATTTAAATTTGAATTTGTAACAAACCAAATCATATCTTTTGTTGGAGATATTCAAGGAACAAGTAAAATATCCAACTGAATATGCATTATTTTTGGACGAAATTAAATCTCAAATCCATGAGGAAAAGTCTAGAAGAATATGCTACATAAGGAGATCACAACCTGCATTATAATCAAGGCATTCACATTAAAGATCTTAAAGTGCTAGGTTTTGTGTCTTGTATTCCACGCTAATGCCCTAATATGATTAATGTATAATCTTTGTGTACACCCCTATGTTTCAGTAACTTGGCATAGAAGGTTTGTCTAGTTGAGTTGTAAGATTCAACATCTTTCATAGTTTTGATTGAGGTTTATTACTATGGTTTAGTGATTGTAAAGTCCAAACACTAACACATTGGTGTTTGAGAAAGTGAGTAGGTTCTCATATTTATGGGGAGTCCTAAATAAAAAGTCATTGGCTAGTGTTAGGAAAAGACATAGGACAACATAGAGTTTGTTGTTGCTTTTAAGACTAATTATACTAAGTTGCTAATAATGAATTTGATGTGGTTTCACTGAACTGGATTATCAATTAATTGTGTTATTAATTTCTTTTCTGATCCATTATCATATACTAGTCAATTATGGAGGCTCTGGTTTTACTTGTCATACAAGTTGCTATGACATTGCTTGAGATATTTGTCCCCTGAGGAACATAATTTTAATTTATTGCGGATTGCATCCCTAATGTGAAAAAATCCATACGAACAATTTGATGTTGAGTGAAAATTAGAACTTTGGCACAAATAAGGAGAAAATGCATAAAAATAACCTTTAATCAAAGTAATAACTCTAATATTCTCAAGATATGAGTCCTTATCTCCTTATAGCATTAGGAAATATGGTGAAGTTGTCAGAGGACGGGGAAAAATTGAAGAAGTTTGGGAAAGATACAAGTTTGCTTTTCAAAAAAACTCAAAGAAGAAAAGGCAAACCGTTAGTTAAAAGAGAAAAAATTGCGGAATTGTGGATTAAAATTGCGGTCTCTTAATTCTTGAATAGAAGGCGATCTTGTTATAAAGGAAAAAACTTCTTCGGAAGGAGAAGGTTCACGCTATTATCAATCTTCTTGATTTTGGGAAGGAGGCCTTCTACAATGTGTTAGAGCAAGTTGTTTTTCTCAACCCTAGAAATAAGTTGGTGGTTGAAGGGACCGATTCAAATTAAGGTGTAGTGGATAACACATTTGTCTTGTAATATTGATATTTTCCTCCATTTTTTAACATTTTATTTTTTGGAGTGAGGAGTATGCTCCTAGTCCATTTTGTTGAATTTTGAACATGGTATCGTAGAATTCGTCCCTAATTTAGATTTATGCATCTAAATGTTATGCTTTTTTTTTCTTTCTCAAAATCTTGGTATCTGGTCTTGCAACCAACTAATTCAAAAGGATCAATTTCACCATCCATTAGTCGGAGCCTTGTTTAAAGCCAGAGCAAAATTCTATAAGGACTGACCCAACACAAAGATTGTTAGTACCTAGTGGGATTTAAAATCAAAACTTTTAGAGGAAATCCATTTCAAGAATTAACGTGATTCAATTATGTTGTCATCAAGGAATACCTTACTCTGAAGATCTATTTGTATATGAGGCCTGCCTTCAAATTTCCTCTTTAGGAATGTGTGAATTTCTACCTTGCTGAATGATAACAATTTCAACAAGTGTAGTGAATTGTTACAAGTAGTAATAAAATGTATGATCTACTAAGTTTTGAACACAATGATTACAAATACTATTGAATCGAATGTTTCTTAACTATAGTTTAACAAAAGGCTCCATTGGTTGTTTTGTAAAAGTAAAAGAGAAACCTAACTAAGGTACTCGTGTTTAAAATTAATAATAAAGAGAATTTTTTCGGAGACCCCCCTATAGGAAGATGCATCTCCGAAAACACCTATTTTGTGGTGTTTTCAAACACCTATTTTAAGGTGTTTTCGGAGATGCATCTCCGAAATAACCCATTTTTAGATGTTTCGGAAATACACTTTCGAAATAATCTCACTCTCAAACCAATCCACCTCCCTCTCCAAACTTACTCCGTCAACTTCTCTCTATGTTCTTTCAAACTCCAACCTCAACTTCTCCTCTCAATCTACTACTCTACTTTTTCAATTTTCATAAACCAAACAATAATACCTTCTTTTTCAATTTCCATAACCCAAACAATAATACCTCTTTCAAACTCCAACCTCAACTTCTTCTTTTTTTTTCTTCAAGTTTCTAGATTTGTTTTCATAAGAGTGATATAGTTGAGTGGTGTTTTTATGGTAGGGTCGGTTGAATATTATGCAGGTTATGGAAATGGAAAGTATGATGAGGATTTTGGTTGCAGGCTTGTGAAGAGTTATAGTTAAGGTGATGGAAGTTTGGTTGAATATTTTGAGAATGTATTTCCGAAATATTTTAGGGGGTGAATTCGGAGATGCACTTCCGAAAACACTATTTTTTTCTAGAAAATAACTTTATTTCGGAGATGCACTTCCGAAACCACTTTTTTTTTTCATAAAAAGTTGACTTCGAAAATACATTTCTAAAATAAAGGGCATTTTGAAGATTTCAGCACGGGTGACCAAGATGAATAGGGACTCCGATAAAAAATGAAAATTTCTTTACCTACCACCTAACCTTCTTAGTCACCTCTAGTGAATTTACCAAAATACCCCTTGTTTCGGAAACACATTTCCGAAAACGTACTTTTATTGAAAAAAAAGGTGTTTTCGGGAAATGTACTTCCGAAAACACGAAAAAAAGGTGTTTTCGGAGATGCATTTCTGAAAACACCCCTTTTTTGAGTTTTCGGAGATGCATTTCCGAAAACATCACTACATCACTTTTTGGAAGAGGGGGTGTTTTTGGAGATGCATATCCGAAATATTCTAAGACCAAATTGGTCTTGGAATGTTTCGGATATACACTTCCGAAAGAATTCAATAATTATTAAAAAATTAAAATCAAGGTGAATCAATACAATTAATAGGTATAAAATGAAAGTGAATCAATAAAATGAAGGTGAATCAATAAAATCAAGGTGAATCAAAATTTCCTAAACAATTTTAAAGTTAAAAATTATTTTACTAACTTATATAAATCAAAAACATCTTAATTTCATAAGTAAATTTTGAATTATATAAAATTAAATATAAAATTTATTCATCAAATAAAATTAAGACAAAATCTTTTTTTAATTTTTTTAAACTAAATAAAAAATTATAACTCAATCAGAATAGAAATATATAAATATATAATCATAATTATTAATTTTGTAAGTGAAATATATAAATATATAATATATAAATAGATAATAATTATTATATAAATATATAAATATATAATAATTATTATAAATTAAAACACTCATTTTTTTAATTTTTATAATTATTATATAAATATATAAATATATAATAATTTTTATAAGTATATAATAATTATTATATAAATATATAAATTAAAACACTCATTTTTTTTTAATTTTTTTTATAAATATATAACAATTATTATAAATATATAAATAAAAAATTATAACTTTTTTGTAAGTGAAATTATTTTAATTTTTTTAATTAAAATTATTTTAAATTTTAAAATATGAATCAGGATAGAAATATATAATAACTATTACTCATAACTCATAAATTATATCAAAATATATAACTATTATTATTCATTACTCATAAATTATATCAAATTTATGATATGTGAATTAATTAATATCCTAAAATTAATTTTTGGGATTTTTTAAGATTTTTTTTTGTTGTTTCGGAGATGCATCTCCGAATTAGTCAAAATCTCAATTTTTGGGATTTTTTCGGAAATGCACTTTCGAAGTCTGGAAAAATTTAGAAAAAAAAATATATTTCGAAAAAGCATTTCCGAAGCAGGATAAAATGGGGTTTTCGCTGGGGGTGACCCCCATAGGGAGGTGGGTAAAGAAAAAACCTAAAAAAATTCTCATAATAAAATATGTGAGTGATAGGCTAACTTGGGTTTCCCTTGGTACTTACTATTTTACTTTTGTTCATTGAACTTATTAGTACATGTTGCTACCGGTTTTCAAGAATTTTTAATCCTAATCTCTTAAAAATAATATATTTAATACTTTAACTAATCTCATTGAAAATTAAAACTTAAGATTAAGATAAGTGTTAATAGAAATGTACCGATTTCAAGGGTTTGCCCTTATCTTTAAGTAGTGAAGGACGAGAATATCTAATTCACAATCCTTAAGTATTGCTGCATGATGGTATCTTTAGCTTGATTCTCCCTTGATTTGTGATGTGAACAATTTTGAGTGAGATTTTATTACCACTTCTTCTACCCAATTTTAAGAGCTATTGCTACTGAGTCTAAAAAATCTTCTTACTTTGCTTGATTATTGTAATTTTTATCTTTTTGAGGCCTATAGGGTAACTTCATTGTTACCCTCTAAAAGGATCTCGACCTTGTTGCCTTTGATGTTGGAAGAGGTCTTAACAACACCATCCACCTTGAACGTCTGTTTAGTGTTGGTGAGTATGGGCGTAGAATGGTATAGAAGAGGGAGGGATGAATAGACATTTTTCTTTTTTAAAAAAGAAATTTCAAAACAGAGTCGAGAGAAGAGAAGAAGCAAAGGTTTGAAAAAAGTTTTTAAAAATTATGCAATTGGATATATATACAATAAAATTCTAAGAAATGTAAAACAATGATGAATCGAATAATAAAATAAAAGAGCTAATCTAATTATATTCAAATGGAGAAATTTAAATATAATTGGATTAACTAATTATATATTATAATATTAAAGTTCTTTAGTTTAATTAGCAAAAAGATGATTTTTTATGATTAGATCTAAATCGACCTACATTCAGTAAATAAATCTATATGAACAAGAAAAGAACTTAAAACATACAAACTATTGAAAATGATAAATCTACCATGCAAGTTCTAAATAGAAAATAAAGAGAAAAACTTACTTAGATAGTACGCTGGATTTATACTTGTTTAGTACCTTGGTCCTTGTATGGCACCTAATTCAGTATTTGATGGTAAGTCATAAAAAATTTGGTTGTAATCTTCCAATGTGAAATATTACAATGTCCTTTAGTACATATAATAACCAAAGGCAAAATGCTAAAATGCTTAAACTTAATCAATAAGCTATACACTCCTGATTATTGATTCTTATTCAACTGCACATATCTTTCAGGGCTTCTTAAACCTCTAAGATCCACGATCTTAAGTTGAATCACCTTCATATATCATAAGCAACCCAATCTCCCTTCCAACAACAGTGCTTATGGTATTTTAATGCGATTTAACTCAAGATCGTTGACCTTTGAAATTTTGGAAACGTTGTGGAATGTGTGTAGTTGAAGAGAAATCTATAATTAGGAGTCTATAAGATCTCAAAGATCTATGATCTTGAGCTGAATCACGTTTACTTGTTTCCATTTGGACTAACTTGTCAGAATCTTTGAATTAATGACAAATACTAGAAATTTTAAATCCTTTTTAGGGAAGACTTCTTCTTTTCTTCAATGGAAATCACTCGTTTGAAATAAAAAAAAAATCTTGTTTTCTATCTTGAAAAATATTCTTAAAATCATTAGCATCTCTAATGAATTTCTAACAACAAGAACTCAACCTATCTCCTAGAGTTGAGGAACACTCATACTAGCCAATGGTGTTTAGTGTTAGTGGTAGAAGATGAAGTTTTTGAAAATCTCAAACAAACCAAATTTTCTCACTCAAGAGATTGACTCTTAAAAATGTTTTTCTTCAAGATTTATATAAGAGAATTGAATGTGCGAATGATGAACAACAAAAGTTATCCAAGGTTATTAGAAAAAATGAGAGAGAAAAAGATTATATATGTGCTAGAGATGACCCATAAAAATAGTGTAAAAATGACTTTGTAATTAGAGTAAAATGCATAAATACTAATTCGAGTCAAGAGATTAGAAGAATCGAATCAAGTAATAAAAATTAAAAATATTCGAGTTAAGATTCAAATCATGATTTGATTCATGTGATTCAAATTACACCAAACCTTAATTCAAATCACGTTTCCAACATTGAACTCATTTTGCAAAATAAGTGCTCATGATTTGAATAAGAGGGATCATGATTCAAATCATGTTTCTCGAATTTAGTATTGGAAAATAAAGCTCATGATTCAAATTAAAACTAATTAAGATTCGAATCATGTTGAATTTCATTAATTGATTCCAATTATCCAATTTTTTAGATCCATGATTTTGGGAATGACAAAATTTTGCTAAAAACATAGTACTTGAAAGATGCTAAGCAAATTGTCTTAACATTTTGATCTTCTGATACAACTGAGTATGAGCTTACATTGAAAACCAGATGTCATGATTGATATCATGACATTCTGTACCACAACATCAGAACAAGCTGTTTGGAATCTTGACATATTTGGTTTGACTTAAATTGTTTCTATAATATTATTTTGGACATATCTCAGTGATTTACGCAGGTCCTGAAGATTTAATCTGGAACAAGAAAATCAAATCTCTACCAGAATGAAAGTTTCTAAAATTGGATGATTGAGACAATATTTGTTTCAAGATTAAAAAAGATTTATTTGCTGATTTGTTGCAACTCTCAGCTTGTGGATCAAGTAAAGTGTTTCGAAGCCCAGGGATTGCAGGAGACTATTTAAAGAGATCCCTAGACCTAATGTAACTAAGTTTTCACAACTTGTAAAATTAGGGGAAGGTTAGAAATCTTAGGCTTTGAGAGTCTATTGTGTTTTTCAGTCACCCACATATCTTTTGATACTGTGTGGTTGACTGTTTATTATTTGACTGTGAGTCAAGTTATTGTTCTCACTCTTAAATCTTCTAAGCATTGAGTTGAGTATTGTTCTTGGTTGAAGCTTTTAAGCAAAATCAAGTATTTTGTATTTGAAGTGTAAGCTTCTAATTGGATTGTTTTTTATGCAGTTATTGAGATTGGGACTATTAGATATTACTGAGGTGATTAAGGAAGTGGGATGGAGATTTCCCATATCTAGATGTCGATTTCTAGGTAGAAGTTGCACTGGGTAGTGATTAGGCAAGAAGTTGTAAACTGAAGCTGTTTATGATTTGAACTAATACTGCTAATAGTGGATTTCCTTCCCGGCTTGGTAGACCCCATATTAGGTGTTGTTGCACTGAAGTGGTTTAATAATTCTCCGTGTTGTTTATCATTCTACAATTTTATTTCAGTATCAATTTTAGTCTGATGTGTCTGGTCTGTTTCTAGATGTTGTAACATCTGTCTTGACATCATGTGAGACAATTGTGTTAGCATGTGTTGTGCCTGTACGAGAAATTTCAATTGGTATAAGAGTAGGAACCTTGTGTGTTTATTGGGTGAGCTTCATGGAGATATTTTCTGGTAATATTCCTCTTTTGGAAAGCTAGAAGTGATAGCATTCGGGAAATCAATGACCAGTAGAATTTTGAAGTTTGTCAGGTTGAAAGAATCCTGGTGTTAAGAAGACATGAGGAAAGAGTCTGAAGTGGGTCGCTCTAACCTTGAAGTTTTTGTTCTAGACACTTTATTACTTGTACTATGGCCAAAGATACTTAGGAATCTCTCAAGTCCACTCATAAAGGCATATATTAGTGTGTTTGGAAGAAAAGAGTTCAGATATGAGGCTGATCAAGAAGAAGTACTTTGGTCTCTAATCAAAAGGTTTAACATGAAAGTGACAAGCTATTGAAGAAAAACAAGAGCATTCTTTTGGTTTCCAACTCTGTAGGAGCTTTTGTTCTGATCTATAATGAAGGATTTATTATTGCTATTATGTTCCTTGAAAGGAAATCCAACCAATTTTTGAGGAGAACAGACTGAATATCTAGACAAATATCCAGAACACCTGTTTTGACAGCAACAAATATATGATACTCAACATAAAGCTGGATATGAAGGAAAAATCCGATTAATGTCAAAAACATTCAATATTGTGAGTGTGAAAGACCTTGGATTCTTTATGGAGCAGAATGCCCTACCTGTCTCAAGAGCAACTGTATAGGTTTTCTAATTCTTGGTCTAATCAGAAGATGATTCTGGTTATGTTATTGCTAAGGATTTTATTGTTTGACTGGAAGATGGACTTCTAATGTAGTCTTCTGTTTTGAAGAATTATCTCATGATGAGCTGGTTGATTTTTTAAAGATACGTGCTTCAAGAATAAAAGGGGTTATCAACAATGAAGGAAATATGAGGTGACTGTTTCTAATCTTATGTATTAAGAGACGGAAGATTGTCTATCATCTTTTACTTGCAGAGAAAGGAGACTCTATATAATGATCAAGTCTTTGAGGATAACTTAGATCAGATGGAGGAATTTCCTCAGAGGGAGAGATGTTTGGAAGCTTGGAAGGAAATGAGTTTTCAAGCTATAATAAGCAATGAAGAAACACAAGTGACAAAAGGCCGTGTCTATCAAAAGACAAGTTGAGTACTTAATATCAATCTAAATGTATCAACATTGTGCTAGACATCAGGTTGCTCAATCTATAGGCAGATACTTGCACTGAAGACATTCCTTCTGTGGTAAGTTGATATTAATAGGTTTTTTGGTTGGTTTCCCTGACTTCTATAAGGACAATGTTAGGACTGGTTAACAAAGCAGTGGTTAAAACTCAGGGAAGGTAATAATTTCCTAATTTTCTCATACCTATCTTAGATATTCAACTAAGATAATTGGTATTTTGACTCTGACTGCTCCAGACACTTGACTGCTACAAAAGTGTTAACTGGTGGTTTGTTTAGCCTCATTTTATCAACTGATATTCGTGTTGATGATACTAAAAGGGGAATTAAGGGCATTGGATGACTGAAGATTAATAAATGGAGTATATAAGTCTTAGTAATGATCTTCTTATTAAAAGATTGATGACTATTGTGATAAACTAAGTCAGTTGTGTGATCAAGGTCTGAAGGTGTATGTCATCAAGGAAGAACGGTGTATCTCTAATGAGATGTATGAAGTTCTTGTGAGGATTTAAAAACAATTTCTATTTGTGACCCCCACAAGTATTTAATTATCTATTTTCTTTCTTGGTGTTCAAGGAAGACGAAGTCAAGTTGTCACACCAGAAGGTGCAACATTAGACAGTTACAAAAGTTGTATAATCTATTGTAATGGATATGACTAGTCTAATGCAAGGTGAATACATTGGAGGATAGAAATAGATATATTCTTTTGTGATCTATAGCAAAGGAAAATCAATGATCTGCAAAGTCTTCATAGGTTCTTATCTTTTACTTGAAAGAAAATAAGGTATGCTTCTAAGTTTCTCTATTGAGAGAAGTACCTTTAGTAATGTTCAACCATATATTGAAACATCATCTCAGCAGGTTGTTACTCCAGAAACTGTGAAAAGACTAGTAGGCACTGAGTAAGAAAGCTTACAAGTAAATAAATTTTTTCTATGAGGGAGTTCATTATTTGGAGTTTATCTGGAATCATCAGTAGGTTCTGAGATGAAATTACTAATGACGGTGAACAATGGAGTAAAAGCTTTTGGCGAAGTCTATGAAGATTATATTATTGGATGATATTCTGGTCTCAGGATTAAAATTAATTGAATCAAGGTATTTCTTTAAGATTAACTACTTTGCTGAAGGAAGATGTATTATCTATTGGTTTGATTAGTATAAATGTACAATGTTAAACTGAATGTCATGACATTGTTGTGTGACAAGCTACTACAATCAAGGTACTCAAGGGTTTAACTCTGTTTACGATAACAAGTCTTTGGTTTAAAATTACCATTGTGTCAGGAGTCTTGCTACATGCAAATATTGACACTCCTAAGATTGGTATGTCAGATAAGCTGCAAGAAGTATTTTCATCATAACTTGAGGTGCAAGTTACATTGAGAATATGTGGGGTAATTTTGGAATTTCACTGCTGAAGAATTATAGTAGTATCTGTTTGGTCGGTTTGCCATCTATATGCCTTCATCTTGTGACATGTACAATCTAATAAAAAGCATTTCCAATGGAAAGAAGAATGTCATTTAAAATGTTATAACATTTTCCAACAATCAAAGCTTGGGAAGAGAGAAAAATATGAGAAGAAACATGTATCTCTCCTATAATGAATGATGCACTGTTTCTAAGAATGATTTTATCTTCTTCCAAAAATGCTTTCATTGACTGGACTGTCGTTACAAGCAATGTTTTCGTTACAATCTAGGTAACTCTCATTGTATTTAAAGGCTTTACAACCTCACCATCCTCACATACTGCATTTCAACAATGAGCAAATCTTCCAAAGATTCTGATACTAAGAAGGTTCATCTGCTGAAGTCCAATGAGGATAAGGGAAGTAATCCAAAGAAGGCTAGTTTCATCATTGCAACAGACATTGGAAAATCTACTAAAGAATCTAAAACAGGGAAAACATTTGTGACAGAGATGAAATCCCTGAAGAAGAATCAAGTTCTTTTACATGATTCAGACTAAGATACTGATGAATATGTTAGGAGTGAATTAGTAGTGTTTTCATGTGTCAAATTAACTACCTTTTGAGCTAAAGTTGAGTATATCTTAGGAGTTTTGAGGATTTTACGGTTAGAATTTAACTCTAGAGGTTCGACACTAATTGTAGAACAACTTGCGTCACTTTGGGTGTTATTTGTGCAGATATTGAAGTTGAGAAGTAAAGACGAAGAAACACGCTGGCGAAGAGCTTCTGGAGAGGAGGAATCACAAAGAAGGAATGTGAAACAAAGGCCGGGCCGCGCTGTCATACCCCAATTTTTGACCTAAGATACCACCTCATATCATTTGCATATGCATCATTTGCATCTCTAACAAATTGCATAGCTTGTGTTTGTTAATTGTGACTCAACAGGATTTAAACAAGAAATCACTCATCAGTACAAATAACAATTAGGGTTTTGTTCTCCCTTCATCTCAAAAGAACTATCTTCATCAACAATCAACATTTGGTCCTCAGAGATTCATTTCAACAAGCTCAAAGGCACTGAATCAATCAGATTAGGGTTTTGACTGAAGACAGTATACTCCTGACTTTTGCTCAGGATTTGACCTAATGACTTGGGACATGACTTCAAGACCCCAAGTGCATCATTTTGACCTAATCCATTGGCTCAAGACATCTCCTACACAAGGAATGATCAACAGTGAAATTGCAAATCATCAGATTAGGGTTTTGAACCATCAGGGACCAAAATCAGGGATCACATTTGGGAAACCCTAAAAATCCCCAGGAAGTCAATTAAAGGTTTCAATCATCTTCAAATATTCCCTATGACAATATCCAGTGGAAATTGCATCTCAATTCAAGATCCACAGCCATCAATTTCCTCAGGTTGACAATTAGGGTTTTTGACCTAATTCACTGAATAACTGACATTTTAATCAGGACATGGTACCACAACTCAAACCATGGCTCAATATCCTCTAATGCTTCAATATGATCCATTCATACCATTCATATGGTGAGGATAGCCTGTTCCATTTGAAATCTCCAGAAACGTGATTCGTCTGAAAAAGTCAACTGTACAAGATCACCATTGACTTTTGGGGAATTTTGGTCAACCATAACTTTTGAAGTTTTGAATTATCAATATATGATATATGAAGTCATTTGATCAAGAAAAATCAAGAAAATCAATCAAGAATCAAAATGTCAAAAGTTTGACTTTCCATACTTAGAAAAATTCTAAGTGTTTTTGAATGGTTTTTTCCAAACTTTGGAAGGGAATTTCTCAAAATTTCACCTACAAACTGAAAGAAACTTCCAACATGAAAGTTGTAGATTTTGATCCAATAAACAACTTTGACACATATAAATTTTTTCCATAAGATCAACCATTTAAGAGATATGGAGCTTCAAAGTTGGAACTTTATGAAAATTTCACTTAAAATCTCATTTTCTTCAAAGTTCATGGATCTTTTTCACCCACTTCCTTAAAGATCTTGAAGAAACTTTCAACTAGGGTTTTGAAGTGTGTAACATGAGCTTTCCAAAATGTCCAAGAGCATGAAAAAACATGGAGTGTAGCCATGGTTTTGAATTTTGCCATTAGTGACCATTATGCATGAAATTACAAGCCATTTTTACCAAAGTTATGCACTATTCTACCAAATGATCCAATTGATGACACATAGAGGCAATAATTGAAAGATATTTCTGGTTTGAGATCAGAATGGAAAGAGATAAGAAGCTTAGAGAAATAACCATGGTTTAGTTACTTTTAACCATATGCATTAAATGTGAAAGATTCCTTTCTATCCCTTAAGCCAAATCATCAAACTTTGAAGCAAGTTGCAAAGCTCTGAGTTCAGAAAGTTTGGCCTATAAATAGAGGTCATTACTTCATTGCAAATCACACCAAAACCTCACAAAAGATAGGTTTTCTCTTTCTTTCTTGAATTGCAAGTTTTAAGTTTCAAAGTGAGGAAGAAATCCCAACCTCCAAACCCTTGAAGTTCTGGCCAAAGTAATGATTCTAACATCTCATAAACATCATACATGATGTGTTTGAACCATTCACACACCTCAAATCATCCCAAAACTCAGAATCATCATCTCACCTCCAAATATGCATAACACTAGCCTTATCATGCCAAAATCCATACCAAGCAAATTCTGTCCAAACTAACCTTCTAAACATCATCCATATACTTCATATGAACTGTTCCAACCATCATACATGATCTGAAACACCAAAATCACTAAGCTTGATCCTCACTTGAACCATACTGCAGATCGAGTACCATGGATTGATCAAGAGGTTTTCAAATTGTTCCAGGCATCCAAACATGTTCCATAAGGTCCACTGAAGGTGTTCAGATCAAGAAACAACAATTGGAACTCCTCATTTGCAGAATTCGATTCTCACTTTTGCCGTTTTTGAAGGTAAGCTACTTGAACTTCAAACTCTATGAATCATGCATCATGAATGAAATATGAACATACCATCTTATTTCTGCACACATGAGGATCATTAACCCTCAATCAATTGCTATTTATCTTGCACACACACGATTTCAGATTGAAACTCAGAATTAGGGTTCTTCGTGTTCATCAGAAAATTGATAGCCTTAGGGTTAAAATAAATGCAATTAAATGATACCATTGTGTTCCTTATGAAAAATCGAGCAAGTTAGGCTATTCACTTGATCCAAACAATTCAGTTTTCAGAATTTTCGAATTCAATTTGGGGGTTGTGTTCTTGGCGCCAAATTTTGAAACTGAACTTAGGAACTTGATTTAAAATATATTTGATTCATTGCAAGAGATTAACAGACCACGCGCGTGGTCTGGTTGGTTAAGTTTTTGAGTTGTGAGAGAGAGGGCGCGAGTTCAACACTCATGGGGGCCAAAACATTTTTTTTATCACTATTTTCTTTCAATTTTTTACACAACTTTAATTAATTCATTGATCAATCAAATTAACTCATTTTTACTTCATTTTTTACACACTTCTTATTTAATATACATATTTTGACAATATAAAAAAAAATCATAAAAAAGGATTTATTTAATATGCTTTTAATTAGGTTTAAAATGATACAGTTTTAAGTGTTTTTAAATACTTTAAATATTGTTTTTTCATTTAATTTTTAACCTAATCACTTGTAAATATTTTTTGTGATCAAACCCTAATCATTTAGGTCTTAATTAAGCATTAAAACTTGTTTTAACTTAATTAAGTTGACTTTTGTCAAAATTCAAATCGTTTTAAGACGAGCGATCGCGATTCTTTTTCAAAACGATAAACCACTTCTTTTTGATTAAATCCTTTTGACTAATCAATCAATTTTCAAAAACGAAGTGGGGCCTCTCGAATATTAGAGAGTGTAAGTCCCATTTCTTTTCTTTTTGTACAGTTTTCAAAACAATAAAACTTCTTAACAAAATCTTTTCAAAAACAGTTTTCAAATCATTTTCAAAACAACAAAACTCCAAAGAAACAAAACTTTTCAAAAATATCATGGGCCTCCATGTAGGTATAAGTCCCAAGCCCCTTTTGTACATACCCATTCCTGTACATGAAATTAGGTATTTCATTGTACACATACATTTTTGTACATATCTCAATCTGTTTTTTAACTTTGAATAACAAACCAAAAATGAAGGTTTCTTTAAATCTTCCCAAAAATATACCATGGGCCTCCATGTAGGTATAAGTCCCAAGCCCCTTGTAAATACCTGTTTACATAGCTTTGAATAAACTCAAGTGGACCTCTCCCCGGGTATGAGTCCCGAGCCCCTGTGTATACAAATGGATCATGCTTACAGGTATATTTCCTTCATAAACTCCATTATATATACACACTTTGTCATATATATGTATAACTGTTCATATTTGTTCATGTACTCGTTCATATTTGTTTGTACTTGTTCATACTTGTGATTGTGTTATATATGCTTGTTCAACTTAGTACAACACTAGGTTCCCCATAGCCTCCTATTGGGCTTCGTGCAAAAAATCTCCCTAGTTTAGGTTAGGACATAGAGTATGGTTTCCCGGTGAAATCGCTCTAAGAGCTCAAACCAACTATACCATGCCTCCCCTTGGGCTTTGTACAAACGAGTGACCCTCCCATAGCCTCCTCTTGGGCTTACAATGCAAGGACCCTGGATTGTCCCTCCCATAGCCTCCTCTTGGGCTTACAATGCAAGGACCCTCGGATAGCCTCCTCTTGGGCTTCGTACAAGGACCCACGGGCTTCTTATAAGCATCCCCAATATCCAAAACAAATACCCTAGGAGATTAGACATTTATCATCTCTATGATAGGAGTATCTCTTCTATATCATCACAAACAATCAATCAATCAAACTTTTTTGCCACAAGTCTGGCTAATCAATCAAACTTCTTTTTGCCACAAGGCTGGCTAATCAATCAAACCGTTTTGCCACCATACTGGCTGATTAATCAAAGTTTTTGTCACAAGGCTGACTTCATTGAAACTTTTGCCACAAGGCTGGCTGATTAATCAAAACTTTTTGTCACAAGGCTGACTTCATTGAAAGTTTTTGCCACAAGGCTGGTTAAACAAACAAAAACATCTTTATCATTCTAAGCGCCATAAGTGGCACAGCCCAGGGCTTATAATGAAAAGATTTTCAAACAAAAATCAAACAGATGTATGTGATGATATAGATTAGATACATCGAACATTGAGATGACATTTGTCTCTTATCCTTTGCTTCCACTAGCATAAGTGGGAACTACGATTGCTCTGACTTTCTCAACATCCCTTTGAGAATACGTAGGCACAAGGTCGTATCCTTGGCGAGCAAAACTTCTCTCTCAAACCATTCAAACCTTAGCACCCGTAGACCCCGAGCTACAGATGCTCTGATTCCCTCTAGGGGATATGTATGCAGAGGATCGCGATGATCTTTGCGAGCATAATCAAACAAACACCTTAGGTCCCACCTATTTCACAAGAACCTCCACCATAACATAGAATGAAACAAACACAAAAAAAAAGCCTATAGAGAACTATAGATACGTTGGGTGCTAATACCTTCCCTTCGTATAACCAACCCTCTTACCCAAGATCTCTCCCCCACTTTTTAGGTTATTGCAGCTTTTTTCCTTTTCCTACTTTTGGAAACAATAAAAAGTTTGGTCGGTACAAAAGAAAAATCATTTTTTGAGCACTCGAGCCCAAAGAAGGCATCAGGTGTCTCATCCCGAAAAAAGACAACGATTTTTCCCCGCGACAGAAAAATGGCGACTTCACTGGGGACCATCTTTTTATTGTTTCCAAAGAAAGGGTTAATTTTAATTTTTTGTGTTTGTTATTTCATTTTTATTACATGTTTGGTTCTACGATTCTGTTACATCTGTGGTTCTGTTACAAGTGATACATTATGGACAAATCCTAACCCGGATTAAGAACACATAAGAATTAGGTGGAGGGTATAGTCATGTATGGCATACAAGGAGTTAGTCCTTAAAAAGTCAGCATGAGAATCCTTCCGCTCAGTGGAGGTTCCTTGTTTGTAGTACATGTTTAGCAAGTTCAGTTGCGAAGACATTATTGCTTTCATTGAACTGTAGAAGCTGAGTTGGCTGTAGAACCCATAACCCATCCTGGCCTTATTAGGACGTGGTGCAGAAACGATCCAGGTGAAGACTTGGATAGTTGTCATGCGGAGAACCACACTCAGACGAGTTTTTCTTGAGAATATTTCTAGCTCACAAGTTCAGTTGTGCAAGCCGGTAATATCCGAAAGAAAAATGTAGACTCTGACGTATCAGTAGAACATGTTTTGCAGGTGATAAACCCTAGTACTATCCCATGTTTGGTTCTCTGACCTCATGCTCGTGACGCTGGACCGTTGAACTTGTGTGTACCGTGTTTGTGTTACCATGTTTGTAGAGTTATGTTTGAATTACCATGTTTGCGCTACCATGTTTGTCGCACCATGTTTGCTTTACCATGTTTGAATATGTGGCATCCATGCATCCATGCATTCATACATTCATTAAAAATCCATCTTTTCCCATAAAAATATGATTTTTCCAAAAATTTTTAGAGAATTTTCTTTGCAAACGTTATAGGATTAAGTTATGGAAGGGGTAAAAAGGCATACCAAAAAGTACGATTTCAAAATGCCTAATGTGGAAAGACTGAAAGAGTTAGCATCTTCTGTACAAGATCCTTCTGATTTTAGGAAAAGCCATGGAAAGCTTTTGCCTATCTTGAACACTCATGTTGATGAAGGACTTCTCAAAACTCTGGTTCAGTTCTATGATCCCGTCTACCGGTGTTTCACCTTTCCAGACTATCAGTTGGTACCAACCTTGGAAGAATATGCCGATCTTTTGGGTATTCCTGTATCTGACAAAATACCTTTCAATGGTTTGGAAGCCATTCCTAAGTCACCAGTCGTTGCAGCAAGTATCCACTTGAAGAAATCTGAAATAGAAAGTAATTGGACTACCAAAGGAAACTTTCCGGGTTTGACTTCGCAGTTTCTAATAAAGAAAGCCTTTGATTTCATCGAAACTGGTAGCATGATAGCTTTTGAAGCTGTATTAGCCTTGCTCATTTATGGGTTGGTTCTGTTTCCCAACGTCAACGACTTTGTTGATATCAACGCCATAAAGATCTTTCTGATTGGAAATCCTGTTCCGACTTTACTTGGTGACACGTATTTCTCTATTCATCACAGGAATCGCCAAGGTGGTGGAATCATTGTATGTTGTGCACCTCTTTTGTACAAATGGATTGTTTCACACTTACCTAAGTCCCCTACTTTCACGGAAAACCGAGAAGGTTTGCGTTGGCCTCGAAGACTTATGTCCCTTACTAATAATGATATTCATTGGTATACTCTGGCTCGCTGCGGTACGGAAACCATTGATAGTTGTGGAGAGTTCGCCAACGTACCCCTCATCGGTACACAGGGAGGAATTAACTATAATCCGGTCCTAGCCCGACGACAACTCGGGTATGCAAATTCAGCTAAACCCATTGGTCTCGCAGTGGAATGCTACTTTTACCGAGAAGGGGAAGATCCTCAAAGGTTGAAGACAAGAATGGTAAGAGCTTGGTACGACGTCCGAAGAAAAGAAAAAGGTGGGGAAAGAAACTGCATTGCTACGAACGCCTACACCAGCTGGGTGAAGAAAAGAGCAAAAGAGTTTCAAATGCCTTACGATTATGAAAAATCCATGTTCCCTGTGGTGTCTCAACTACCCAACATTCCCATTGACACTAAGGAAGAATACCAAGAGATTTTAGCCAAGATGAGGTTAGAAAAAGACGCTTGGGAAGAAAAGTTTCGTAAGACTGATGAGGAAAATAGAAAGTTGAAGAAAAGAGTGAAAGATCACGAAGAAACTCTTTATTATCAAGATGGTTGGCTCATGAGTAAAGATGAGAAGATCCGTCAGAAAGATGCTGCAATCAGAAGATACATCAAAGAAAGCAAGAGGAATCTTGAAGCCTCGACAAGCAACGCTCCGATGCCTGACAATTGGAAGAATGTTGTTGACAAACTGAGGACCGAAAAGGCCGAATTGAAAGCTCACTATGGGAAAGAAATCATGAAGCTCAAGCTGCACAATGCATTTGGTTCTTCGTATGATGAAGGTGTTTAGGATTTGTTTAGCTTTTTTTATTTATCATTTGCTTTTGTAAGGAGCTACGCTCCAATGTTGTAACATTTCCCATTATTGCAATAAAAAAAATGAATGAATAAAAGATTTGTTTGTGTTCAAATGTTTGCAAGGAAATAATTTCTAAAATAATTGGAAAAATCATAAACTTCTTTCTGCATACATCATTTTGCATATCGAGTCTGTTGTATAGAGTCTTATCTTTTGGATCTTTCTCCAATAGATCGTCAAGCTGTCGCGTCTCAAAGTTTCTCGACCGCGCTCGCAATCAGATCACAAATACAATACTCGTTCAAGCAGAAGAAGAGTAATGGAACACTCTGAACAAGAGAATATTGAGCTCCGTGGTACAGTGACCACCCTTCAGGAAAAGTTGGAAAGTCTCACTACTCTGGTTGACTCTTTAATGACCGCACAGAATCAGCCGCCGCCACCTAACAGTCAAGCAACGGTAACATCTGAAGTCACTACTCCAGTTTCTACAGTTGCATTCAGCATTCCATCTTTCTCCATGCCAGAAGGTTGGGGCACGCCTTTCAGCTTTGGTACAGGTTTCCGCCATAATTTCTCTGGGGTTCAAACAACCACAACTGAAACGCCTGCTGCACAAGGTTCGGCGTTTATTCCAAATCAGGGGGTAACTTTTTCCCAAATCACTATGGCACTTTCTCAACCCACTATGACAGTTCCGACCCCTACGGTTCACACTGTTCCTTATGATGGCAATGAGATTTATCATGATCAAGGTGATAGCACAAATCCGCGTAATCTTGTGGAAGATCTCCAAGAACAGTTCAACAAGATTCAATTGGAAGTCAAGGCTATTCGTGGGAAAGATTTGTTTGGAAAGAATGCCCAGGAGCTATGTTTGGTTCCTAGTGTACAAATACCGGCTAAGTTCAAGGTCCCTGACTTTGAGAAGTACAAAGGTAGTTCTTGTCCACAAAGTCATCTTGTGATGTATGCCAGGAAGATGTCTACTTATGCAGATAATCATCAGTTGCTTATCCATTACTTTCAAGACAGTTTGACTGGTGCCGCACTGAAGTGGTACACAGGCTTGGATAGCACTAATATTCGAACATTCAATGACCTAGGTGAGGCCTTTGTCCGACAGTACAAATACAACTCGGATATGGCTCCAGACAGAGATCAGCTTCGGTCCATGGCTCAGAAAGACCATGAGGCTTTCAAAGAATATGCCCAACGATGGAGAGAAACTGCTGCTCAGATTAATCCACCGTTAAAAGAGAAAGAGATGACAAAGATCTTCTTGAATACTCTCTGTCCGTTTTATTATGAACGCATGATTGCTAGTGCTCCAAGTGATTTCACCGAAATGGTAAACATGGGGATGCGTTTAGAAGAAGGAGTCCGAACCGGACGTCTGACTAAAGAAGGTGGATCTTCGAGTGGAACCAAAAAGTTCGGAAGTGGTTTCCCAAAGAAGAAAGAACAAAGTGTTGACATGGTATCCCAAGGGAGGCCAAGAGGAAACGTCAATCGTCAACGACAGGTCGCTGCTATTGCGCCAGTCGTTAATACAGCACCAAATCCGGGATTTACCCCGCAGTTTCAACAACAACAGCCTCGACAACAGGCTCAGCAGTTCAACAATAATCAAAATCGTGTACAAAGAGCTCCACAGTTCGATCCGATTCCAATGACCTACACAGAATTGTATCCTGCGTTGGTTGAAAAAGGTCTCGTTCAAACTAGAGCACCACCACCAGTACCTGAGAAACTCCCATGGTGGTACAAAGCTGAGGTCTCATGCCCTTATCATCAAGGAGCACCTGGCCATGATCTTGAGCACTGCATAGCTTTGAAATATGAAGTTCAGAGGTTGGTTAGATCTAATCTTCTCTCATTCAGAAATTTGAATCCAAATGTGCAAGCAAATCCGCTGCCCAATCATGGAGGGCATGTTGTAAACATGGTGTATGGATGTCCTGGTCCATACCGAGTCTATAATATCAATTTCTCAAGAGCAGATTTGGTACAAATGCACGCTACTCTCTGTCGAGGGCCGAGTTTTCGCCAGCATCACTATGGTTCCTGTAGCATATGTTGTGTAGATCCTCACGGATGTTCGATTGTGAGAAGAGATCTCCAAGTTCTGTTGGATAATGGTACTCTTCAGATCTACAGAAATAGGAATGAAGATGAAGTTAACATGATAGGATGTTATCCGCATGAGCTTTTAGTCTCAGATATCAACTCGGAAATGCCTAAAGTTAACGTCATCGTTCCTCATTTCAACATGCCTGAGCGCATGGAAGTTACCTACAACAAACCAAAGGTTCCTGTTGCTCCTTTGATCATCTGTCTACCTGGACCTGTTCCCTATGACTCTGACAAGGCAGTTCCATACAACTACAATGCAACAATGATAAAGGATGGACAAGAAGTTCCTTTACCTACTCTTTCATCTGTCGTGAACATCGCTGATGTGAGTCGAGTAATAAGAAGTGGACGTGTGTATACTCCACTACCTCCAAAGCAGCCTGTTGCTCCTGCAACCAGGCAAAATCCTGTTGATACATCAGTGGGGAATCCTGAGGAAACTCCTGTCAGTAATACAAACACTGATGTTGGCCAATCCAGTGGAACCAATGACAATCCTGACTTTGATGAAATTTTAAAGCTTATCAAAAGAAGTGAATACAAGATTGTGGATCAGCTTATGCAGACTCCTTCAAAAATCTCAATACTTTCATTGTTGTTGAATTCAGAAGCCCACAGGGAAGCCCTGATGAAGGTCTTAGATCAAGCTTTTGTAGACCATGATGTGACTGTTGATCACTTTGATGGGATAATAGCCAACATAACAGCTTGCAACAATTTAAGCTTCTGTGATGAAGAACTCCCCGAGGAGGGTAAAAATCACAATCTTGCTTTGCACATTTCTATGAACTGTCAGTCAGACTCTTTGTCCAATGTGTTGGTAGACACCGGATCTTCCTTGAATGTGATGCCAAAGACGACTCTTGCTCGCTTGTCTTACCAAGGAATGCCTATGAAGTTCAGCGGTGTAGTTGTCAAAGCATTTGATGGATCGCGAAAATCTGTTATCGGCGAAGTCAACCTTCCCATGACAATTGGTCCACATACATTTCAAATCACCTTCCAGGTCATGGACATTCAAGCTGCTTATAGCTGTCTGTTAGGACGACCATGGATCCATGAAGCAGGGGCAGTAACTTCTACGCTCCATCAAAAGTTAAAGTTTGTAACAAATGGAAAATTGGTAACGATAAACGGAGAACAAGCCTTGATGGTGAGTCATTTATCCAATTTCTCTTTCATTGGTGCTGATGATGTGGAAGGAACTCAGTTCCAAGGTCTCTCTTTAGAAGACGAATATTCCAAGAAGAAAGCATCAATCTCTTCTTACAAAGAGGCAGTAAAAGTAGTGAAAGATGGAACTACCACTGGCTGGGGGCAAGTTGTGATCCCTACCAAGAATGAAACTAGAGCAGGACTCGGATGTTCACCAACATTCTCAAACTGCACCAAGAAGGATGAAACCCTTCGACCGATCAAAGAAACATTCATTAGTGGAGGATTCCTCAATCCAATTCCTCAAGAGGTTAATGTCCTTATCGAAGAATGCATCGAAGAAGGTCTACCTGATACTGAAGAAGAATGGAAATGTTATCTCAATGACTCAGGATACATATCTCAGGAAGAACCATATCCTCCTTCAGAGAAAACAAGTGCTAAAGAAATTCTGCCTATTCCTGCAGAGGTTTGGGACACCTTGGGACAACCAAGTGGAAAATTTGATTATATGGTGAAATACACTGCACCTGAAAGTTCAAAGATTGCGATTGAAAACATCCAACCAACTGGATGGGGAGATCCCTTTGAATATAACAGTCAACCAGAAGAGGCTTATCAGCCCTGTCAATTTTCTCAGCAGCCTGAAATTACTGAAGATTTCGGATTCAATGCATCTGCCAAGGTTTATAATCCTGAAGGTGGTTACTATCACATAAATGCCATTTTTGAAGATGAAGGGGAAGATGGTCCCGCAACTGACTCGGAAAGTGTCGCTGACAATGAGTCTCTTCATCCTGAAGACTGGGAAATACATCCTGAGAATTCTGAAGATTGTGACTCATCTTATGCTCTTCAAGAAGTAGAAGAAGACCGTTTCAACTCTACAAAGAACAAGAGTGACAAACCAGGACCTTCAAATCCTGCTCGACCAGCGGTCAATGTCAATACTGAAGATAATTCTGAGGAGAATTTTCCTGAATACATAATACACAGAGGAGTTCGTTGCTACTGGAAGGCTGTCGACGTTCCGAATGTTGTTCGCCACTCAAAGTAATCACCTCGCTGTTATTTTGACCTCCTGCCTTGCCCAAAGCAGAGAGATGTTTTATAGGGCTTTGCTTTTAAATGTTCCGCCCAAATAACTTTGTGTATAGGGCTTTGTTTTTAAAAGTTTCCCTCTTTGTCCTGCCCAAGACAAATGAGTTTGTGTTTAGGGCTTTGTTTCAAAAATGAATCATAAATAAAGTGTCATTTTGAATTCCCTACATTATGTATTTTATTTTTTGCTTTTTTCTGGAAATGGTAATCCTAAAAAACCAAAAAAAAAAAAACCTTTTTTCAAAAAAATCTGCATACACTCCTGCATTCATAAATTTTCTGAAATAAATATAAATCACATGTGCAGATTTACTATTGATAAACCCATTGAATGCAATAACCCTATGCCCTCTCCCAACTTTGAGTTTCCTGTGTTCGAAGCCGAAGAAGAGGAGGAAGAGAAGATCCCGGACGAGATCTCTCGATTACTTAAGCACGAGGAAAGAGCCATTCTGCCTCACAAAGAGCCTTTAGAAAAGATCAACTTGGGTTCTGAAGAAGACAAAAAAGAAGTGACCATTGGATCGCTGCTTGATGCTGATGTCAAGAGTAAGTTGACAGACCTTCTCAAAGAATATGTTGACGTGTTTGCCTGGTCTTACCAAGACATGCCTGGGTTGGATACCAATATTGTTCAGCATTACTTGCCATTGAAGCCAGAATGTCCGCCAGTTAAGCAGAAATTGCGAAGGACTCACCCTGACATGGCTAACAAGATCAAAGTGGAAGTTCAAAAGCAACTCGACGCAGGTTTTCTTGTCACCTCCGAGTATCCTCAATGGTTGGCCAACATAGTGCCAGTTCCGAAGAAAGATGGTAAAGTCAGAATGTGTGTTGACTACCGTGACTTGAACAAAGCCAGTCCAAAAGATGACTTTCCATTACCACATATCGACATGCTGGTTGATAACACCGCTAAGTTCAACGTCTTTTCCTTCATGGACGGGTTCTCCGGTTATAATCAGATTAAGATGGCTCCTGAAGACATGGAGAAGACATCTTTCATCACCCCATGGGGTACTTTTTGCTACAAAGTGATGCTGTTTGGATTAAAGAATGCCGGCGCAACTTACCAAAGGGCAATGACTACTCTCTTTCATGACATGATGCATAAAGAAATTGAAATTTATGTGGACGACATGATAGCCAAGTCCAGCACAGAAGAAGAACATATTGAATACCTTTTGAAGTTGTTTCAACGACTAAGGAAATATCAGCTTCGCTTGAATCCTAACAAATGTACTTTTGGGGTTAGATCTGGAAAACTCTTGGGTTTCATTGTCAGCCAAAGAGGTATTGAAGTAGATCCCGACAAAGTCAGAGCTATTCAAGAGATGCCTGCGCCAAAAACTGAAAAGCAAGTAATAGGATTTCTCGGACGATTGAACTATATCTCCAGATTTATCTCTCAGATGACTGCTACTTGTGGGCCAATTTTCAAGCTTCTCCGCAAAGATCAAGGGGTTGTATGGACTGAAGATTGCCAAAAAGCGTTTGACAGTATCAAAGAGTACCTGTTAGAACCACCAATATTGATTCCTCCAGTTGAAGGAAGACCATTAATCATGTACCTTACTGTGTTAGAAGAATCCATGGGTTGTATGCTTGGACAGCAAGATGAAACTGGTAAGAAGGAGCATGCCATCTATTACTTGAGTAAGAAATTCACAGATTGTGAGTCTCGTTACTCCATGCTCGAAAAAACATGTTGTGCTTTGGCCTGGGCTTCAAAACGTCTCCGCCAATACATGATCAACAATACTACTTGGTTAATCTCCAAAATGGATCCGATCAAGTATGTCTTTGAAAAGCCTGCCTTAACAGGAAGGATTGCCCGATGGCAAATGCTGTTATCCGAATATGACATTGAATACCGTGCTCAAAAAGCGGTCAAAGGAAGCATTCTCGCCGATCATTTGGCGCATCAACCAATTAATGAATATCAATCTCTCAAGTTTGACTTTCCTGATGAAGATGTCATGTACTTGAAGATGAAAGATTGTGACGAACCGTTACCTGAAGAAGGTCCTGATCCTGGATCAAGATGGGGCCTAATTTTCGATGGAGCTGTTAACGCTTTTGGCAATGGAATTGGGGCAATCATCATCACTCCCAAGGGTACTCATATCCCGTTCTCTGCCAGACTGCTATTTGATTGCACCAACAACATCGCAGAATATGAAGCTTGTATCATGGGTCTCGAAGAAGCCATTGATTTAAGGATCAAGATCCTAGACATATATGGAGATTCAGCCCTCGTGATCAACCAAATCAAAGACAAATGGGAAACTTACCACCCTGGCTTGATTCCCTACAGAGATTATGCAAGACGTCTGTTGACTTTCTTCAACAAGGTTGAATTGCATCATATACCTCGAGATCAGAATCGAATGGCAGACGCCTTGGCTACTCTATCTTCCATGTTCAAAGTCAGTCACTGGAATGATGTGCCTAAAGTTAGAATCACGCGCCTTGAAAGGCCCGCCTATGTGTTTGCAACTGAAGCAGTCATCGATGATAAACCGTGGTTTCACGACATCAAACGTTTCCTTCAAACTCAAGAGTACCCGCTTGGGGCATCAAACAAAGATAAGAAAACTCTAAGGAGACTTTCTGGCAGTTTCTTCCTGAACGGAGATGTGCTATACAAAAGAAATTTCGACATGGTTTTGCTCAGATGCGTGGACAGACACGAAGCAGACATGTTAATGCATGAAGTGCATGAAGGGTCCTTTGGAACTCATTCAAATGGGCATGCAATGTCCAAAAAGATCTTAAGAGCAGGATACTATTGGTTGACAATGGAATCTGATTGTTGTAAACACGTGAAGAGATGTCACAAGTGCCAGATCTACGCAGATAAGATCCATGTGCCACCGACTCTACTCAACGTTCTCTCATCTCCATGGCCTTTTTCCATGTGGGGTATTGACATGATTGGAATGATCGAGCCGAAAGCTTCAAACGGTCATCGTTTCATCTTAGTAGCAATTGATTACTTCACCAAATGGGTCGAAGCAGCATCTTACGCCAATGTTACAAGACAAGTGGTTGTGAGGTTTATCAAGAACAACATCATTTGCCGATATGGTGTTCCCAGCAAGATCATTACTGACAATGGTTCGAACTTGAACAACAAAATGATGAAAGAATTATGTGAGGAATTCAAGATTGAGCATCATAACTCTTCTCCTTACAGACCAAAAATGAACGGCGCCGTTGAAGCTGCCAACAAGAACATTAAGAAGATCGTCCAGAAAATGGTCGTCACTTACAAAGACTGGCATGAAATGCTGCCATTTGCTTTACATGGGTACCGTACTTCAGTGCGTACTTCAACAGGGGCAACTCCCTTTTCTCTAGTATACGGCATGGAAGCTGTGCTCCCCGTAGAAGTTGAAATCCCATCAATGAGAGTCCTCATGGAGACTAAGTTATCAGAGGCTGAATGGTGTCAAAGCAGATACGATCAGTTGAACTTAATCGAAGAAAAACGTATGACTGCTCTATGCCATGGACAGTTATACCAAGCAAGGATGAAACAAGCCTTCAACAAAAAGGTTCGACCTCGTGAATTTCAAGAAGGCGACCTCGTGCTTAAAAAGATCTTGTCTTTTCAACCAGATTCTAGGGGCAAATGGTCTCCTAATTACGAAGGCCCGTATGTTGTCAAAAGAACATTTTCTGGCGGCGCCATGATTCTTACAACCATGGATGGTGATGAACTCCCACATCCTGTGAATGCTGACGCAGTCAAGAAATACTTTGTCTAAAAAATACAAAAGAACAGCTCGGTAAGTCGAAAACCCGCAAAGGGCGACTTAGGCAAAAATGAGCGTCTCGGTGGACTGAAAACCCGAAAGGGCGGTCCAGGCAAAAATTAGAGACAATAAACAGAAAAAATTCATCTTGGTAGATTGAAAACCTGAAAGGGTAATCTAGGCAAAAATTAGGGATTTATGACAAAGTAATTGCATCAGTCCATACTTCGTCACCTGAAAAGTCTGTACGTCATCAAAGGATCTTCGATCAAATTATCGCCAATCTGAAGCGACCAGCACAGTTGGAACTCAAAGTTGTTAGGGGGAATAGTGGTTATTGCTTTCAATATAGCCTTTTCCACATAATTACCATTTCCGACTTTTGTAAATACTCTATGGAATCATGCCCTTCGGCTGGTTACCATCCTATTAAATAAATTTGAGCCTTGTGCCCATTTGTTTGCAATCTTTAATTTCTTTCAGCTTGCAAAATGATGCCTTAATTGTGTTATTCACTTTTGAAACGAAAAGAAAAAATAAGTTTTAAATGAATTTACTTCACTTTTCTTTTCAAAATAAAAGCGAAACTTTCCTTTGAGTTGTGAACAACGGAAGGAACATCAGCAGTCTCCGTAGGATGAACAAAAGGATTAAGACAACGGTATTCTGATCCCAGAAAGAATTTCTGAAGCAATTACCCCTCGAGGTAAAGAAGCTCTTCTATCCCCAGTGAAGAAGCTCTCCTATCCTCAGTGACGAAGATTTTCCATCTCCAGTGAAGAAGTTCTTCCATCTCAATAAGAAAAGATGCTTATCTTCCCCAGAGAAGTTTAAAGCACACAACATCATTCATCACCTGTGTTATCTACACCGTGTTGAAGAACATTTACCAAGTATCTGGTTGTGTTGCGACGTTGGTCCGTCTCCAGTATATACTTCATTATCTGTCAGTATTGTTAGCATGCATGCGACATTCATGACATTCATCATTCATACATATTTGCATCATTTATGCATCATTGCATTTTTCAAATGTCTGCCTAAAATCACTTGTTCAGGATATACCTATCCCAAAAAAAAAGAGAAAAGAAAAAAAAAAGAAGAAAAGAAAAAAGAAAAAAGAAACAAGTATGGGTGTGTCATCTCTCCAAGTAGGTTGTCACCCATAAGCAGAAAAGAACATACTCTTTCTCCAGTTCCCCACTGAGATCATTCCTCGTAGAAGAAGGTTGCTTCAGTTTCTCCTCTCAAAACAAAGGAGAAAATCCCCAGTTGAGTTCATTCCTCATGGGTACAAAGTCTTGTTTGACTGTTTCTTTCCAATTCATTCATGGATAGAACCCTGTCTTTACCAGAGATTCAAATTCCAATTCCCCAAACAGAGTCGTGAAAAATAGACAATAAGCAATAGCCTCATCATCTGAGCAGCTTATGTCTCTTTCAAAAGACTTTTCCTCTCTAGGAAATCAATCATGAAGATCATTTGACAATCAGGGCCTTATTACTGTTCACAAGGCTGAATAACCAGTAATTTCCCCAGCAAGGTCTCCAGGATCATTTTATCACTCGGCTGATAATTGATCACGTCTTCAAAACCGCTATCACGAGGCTGGTAGTCGGAAACCTTTTTTTGTTCTGGTTATATTATTAAACATGTCTATCACCATGCTGATAGTCGGTAATATTAACCGAACCTTTGAAACTCTTTTTACCTTGTCAAGTCTATCACCATGCTGATAGTCGGTAATACAGTTTCATACCTTTCACCTTCGCATTATTAAACAAGTCTATCCCCATGCTGATAGTCGATAATGTCGATAGGTAAGCTTTTCTTACAAAGCTATCATTCCCCGGTGAAGCATACACTTGCTTTCCCGAAAAGACAAAATGGACTCTCTTCCTAAAACGGATTGAGACATCCTTCCCAATCTCTTTCCCCCAGCGGAGTCAGTTCTTGATATCCCCTCGGTAAAGATATCCTTGCATCATTCGCAATTTTGGTATCTTAGGTCCAAAGTTCGCGTCTTCTGATATTTAAGTCTCTTCCACCCTATCAAAACGAAGATTTTCAATCTTCATGTCTCAGGTTGAAGAAACTTAAATAGGGGCATCTGTCATACCCCAATTTTTGACCTAAGATACCACCTCATATCATTTGCATATGCATCATTTGCATCTCTAACAAATTGCATAGCTTGTGTTTGTTAATTGTGACTCAACAGGATTTAAACAAGAAATCACTCATCAGTACAAATAACAATTAGGGTTTTGTTCTCCCTTCATCTCAAAAGAACTATCTTCATCAACAATCAACATTTGGTCCTCAGAGATTCATTTCAACAAGCTCAAAGGCACTGAATCAATCAGATTAGGGTTTTGACTGAAGACAGTATACTCCTGACTTTTGCTCAGGATTTGACCTAATGACTTGGGACATGACTTCAAGACCCCAAGTGCATCATTTTGACCTAATCCATTGGCTCAAGACATCTCCTACACAAGGAATGATCAACAGTGAAATTGCAAATCATCAGATTAGGGTTTTGAACCATCAGGGACCAAAATCAGGGATCACATTTGGGAAACCCTAAAAATCCCCAGGAATTCAATTAAAGGTTTCAATCATCTTCAAATATTCCCTATGACAATATCCAGTGGAAATTGCATCTCAATTCAAGATCCACAGCCATCAATTTCCTCAGGTTGACAATTAGGGTTTTTGACCTAATTCACTGAATAACTGACATTTTAATCAGGACATGGTACCACAACTCAAACCATGGCTCAATATCCTCTAATGCTTCAATATGATCCATTCATACCATTCATATGGTGAGGATAGCCTGTTCCATTTGAAATCTCCAGAAACGTGATTCGTCTGAAAAAGTCAACTGTACAAGATCACCATTGACTTTTGGGGAATTTTGGTCAACCATAACTTTTGAAGTTTTGAATTATCAATATATGATATATGAAGTCATTTGATCAAGAAAAATCAAGAAAATCAATCAAGAATCAAAATGTCAAAAGTTTGACTTTCCATACTTAGAAAAATTCTAAGTGTTTTTGAATGGTTTTTTCCAAACTTTGGAAGGGAATTTCTCAAAATTTCACCTACAAACTGAAAAAAACTTCCAACATGAAAGTTGTAGATTTTGATCCAATAAACAACTTTGACACATATAAATTTTTTCCATAAGATCAACCATTTAAGAGATATGGAGCTTCAAAGTTGGAACTTTATGAAAATTTCACTTAAAATCTCATTTTCTTCAAAGTTCATGGATCTTTTTCACCCACTTCCTTAAAGATCTTGAAGAAACTTTCAACTAGGGTTTTGAAGTGTGTAACATGAGCTTTCCAAAATGTCCAAGAGCATGAAAAAACATGGAGTGTAGCTATGGTTTTGAATTTTGCCATTAGTGACCATTATGCATGAAACTACAAGCCATTTTTACCAAAGTTATGCACTATTCTACCAAATGATCCAATTGATGACACATAGAGGCAATAATTGAAAGATATTTCTGGTTTGAGATCAGAATGGAAAGAGATAAGAAGCTTAGAGAAATAACCATGGTTTAGTTACTTTTAACCATATGCATTAAATGTGAAAGATTCCTTTCTATCCCTTAAGCCAAATCATCAAACTTTGAAGCAAGTTGCAAAGCTCTGAGTTCAGAAAGTTTGGCCTATAAATAGAGGTCATTACTTCATTGCAAATCACACCAAAACCTCACAAAAGATAGGTTTTCTCTTTCTTTCTTGAATTGCAAGTTTTAAGTTTCAAAGTGAGGAAGAAATCCCAACCTCCAAACCCTTGAAGTTCTGGCCAAAGTAATGATTCTAACATCTCATAAACATCATACATGATGTGTTTGAACCATTCACACACCTCAAATCATCCCAAAACTCAGAATCATCATCTCACCTCCAAATATGCATAACACTAGCCTTATCATGCCAAAATCCATACCAAGCAAATTCTGTCCAAACTAACCTTCTAAACATCATCCATATACTTCATATGAACTGTTCCAACCATCATACATGATCTGAAACACCAAAATCACTAAGCTTGATCCTCACTTGAACCATACTGCAGATCGAGTACCATGGATTGATCAAGAGGTTTTCAAATTGTTCCAGGCATCCAAACATGTTCCATAAGGTCCACTGAAGGTGTTCAGATCAAGAAACAACAACTGGAACTCCTCATTTGCAGAATTCGATTCTCACTTTTGCCGTTTTTGAAGGTAAGCTACTCGAACTTCAAACTCTATGAATCATGCATCATGAATGAAATATGAACATACCATCTTATTTCTGCACACATGAGGATCATTAACCCTCAATCAATTGCTATTTATCTTGCACACACACGATTTCAGATTGAAACTCAGAATTAGGGTTCTTCGTGTTCATCAGAAAATTGATAGCCTTAGGGTTAAAATAAATGCAATTAAATGATACCATTGTGTTCCTTATGAAAAATCGAGCAAGTTAGGCTATTCACTTGATCCAAACAATTCAGTTTTCAGAATTTTCGAATTCAATTTAGGGGTTGTGTTCTTGGCGCCAAATTTTGAAACTGAACTTAGGAACTTGATTTAAAATATATTTGATTCATTGCAAGAGATTAACAGACCACGCGCGTGGTCTGGTTGGTTAAGTTTTTGAGTTGTGAGAGAGAGGGCGCGAGTTCAACACTCATGGGGGCCAAAACATTTTTTTTATCACTATTTTCTTTCAATTTTTTACACAACTTTAATTAATTCATTGATCAATCAAATTAACTCATTTTTACTTCATTTTTTACACACTTCTTATTTAATATACATATTTTGACAATATCAAAAAAAATCATAAAAAAGGATTTATTTAATATGCTTTTAATTAGGTTTAAAATGATACATTTTTAAGTGTTTTTAAATTCTTTAAATATTGTTTTTTCATTTAATTTTTAACCTAATCACTTGTAAATATTTTTTGTGATCAAACCCTAATCATTTAGGTCTTAATTAAGCATTAAAACTTGTTTTAACTTAATTAAGTTGACTTTTGTCAAAATTCAAATCGTTTTAAGACGAGCGATCGCGATTCTTTTTCAAAACGATAAACCACTTCTTTTTGATTAAATCCTTTTGACTAATCAATCAATTTTCAAAAACGAAGTGGGGCCTCTCGAATATTAGAGAGTGTAAGTCCCATTTCTTTTCTTTTTGTACAGTTTTCAAAACAATAAAACTTCTTAACAAAATCTTTTCAAAAACAGTTTTCAAATCATTTTCAAAACAACAAAACTCCAAAGAAACAAAACTTTTCAAAAATATCATGGGCCTCCATGTAGGTATAAGTCCCAAGCCCCTTTTGTACATACCCATTCCTGTACATGAAATTAGGTATTTCATTGTACACATACATTTTTGTACATATCTCAATCTGTTTTTTAACTTTGAATAACAAACCAAAAATGAAGGTTTCTTTAAATCTTCCCAAAAATATACCATGGGCCTCCATGTAGGTATAAGTCCCAAGCCCCTTGTAAATACCTGTTTACATAGCTTTGAATAAACTCAAGTGGACCTCTCCCCGGGTATGAGTCCCGAGCCCCTGTGTATACAAATGGATCATGCTTACAGGTATATTTCCTTCATAAACTCCATTATATATACACACTTTGTCATATATATGTATAACTGTTCATATTTGTTCATGTACTCGTTCATATTTGTTTGTACTTGTTCATACTTGTGATTGTGTTATATATGCTTGTTCAACTTAGTACAACACTAGGTTCCCCATAGCCTCCTATTGGGCTTCGTGCAAAAAATCTCCCTAGTTTAGGTTAGGACATAGAGTATGGTTTCCCGGTGAAATCGCTCTAAGAGCTCAAACCAACTATACCATGCCTCCCCTTGGGCTTTGTACAAACGAGTGACCCTCCCATAGCCTCCTCTTGGGCTTACAATGCAAGGACCCTGGATTGTCCCTCCCATAGCCTCCTCTTGGGCTTACAATGCAAGGACCCTCGGATAGCCTCCTCTTGGGCTTCGTACAAGGACCCACGGGCTTCTTATAAGCATCCCCAATATCCAAAACAAATACCCTAGGAGATTAGACATTTATCATCTCTATGATAGGAGTATCTCTTCTATATCATCACAAACAATCAATCAATCAAACTTTTTTGCCACAAGTCTGGCTAATCAATCAAACTTCTTTTTGCCACAAGGCTGGCTAATCAATCAAACCGTTTTGCCACCATACTGGCTGATTAATCAAAGTTTTTGTCACAAGGCTGACTTCATTGAAACTTTTGCCACAAGGCTGGCTGATTAATCAAAACTTTTTGTCACAAGGCTGACTTCATTGAAAGTTTTTGCCACAAGGCTGGTTAAACAAACAAAAACATCTTTATCATTCTAAGCGCCATAAGTGGCACAGCCCAGGGCTTATAATGAAAAGATTTTCAAACAAAAATCAAACAGATGTATGTGATGATATAGATTAGATACATCGAACATTGAGATGACATTTGTCTCTTATCCTTTGCTTCCACTAGCATAAGTGGGAACTACGATTGCTCTGACTTTCTCAACATCCCTTTGAGAATACGTAGGCACAAGGTCGTATCCTTGGCGAGCAAAACTTCTCTCTCAAACCATTCAAACCTTAGCACCCGTAGACCCCGAGCTACAGATGCTCTGATTCCCTCTAGGGGATATGTATGCAGAGGATCGCGATGATCTTTGCGAGCATAATCAAACAAACACCTTAGGTCCCACCTATTTCACAAGAACCTCCACCATAACATAGAATGAAACAAACACAAAAAAAAAGCCTATAGAGAACTATAGATACGTTGGGTGCTAATACCTTCCCTTCGTATAACCAACCCTCTTACCCAAGATCTCTCCCCCACTTTTTAGGTTATTGCAGCTTTTTTCCTTTTCCTACTTTTGGAAACAATAAAAAGTTTGGTCAGTACAAAAGAAAAATCATTTTTTGAGCACTCGAGCCCAAAGAAGGCATCAGGTGTCTCATCCCGAAAAAAGACAACGATTTTTCCCCGCGACACGCACCAATAAGGGGCGAGACGCGCCTTAACCCTCTGACTTGGGTTCGCGCCGCGCCAATACGTGTCGAGGCGCGGTGGCTGCGTTACAAGGATAAATTGTTATAAATAGAAGCCCTAATCCTCAGAAGAGGGGGATCTTTGGTGAGCGAAATTCAGAGAGCAATCCTAATCCAGAGTAGCAAACAAATTCCGACGGAGAATTCAACATCAATTGAAGACATTCCCTTGATGAAGATGAATCCATCCATGAAACTTTGCGTGTTCTTCATGTCTATGGAGAGCTAAATCCCATTGTGTTGAGTTTAAGGTAGTAGTTAACCTATGAAGATGCAATTACTTTGATTAATTCCTGTGAACAAGTGTTTAAGTTTTATTATCAATAAAGAACCTTGATTTTATTTTATATCATTATTGAACTATCAATCGAGAGAAAGGGTTTATACTTTTGCCCTAGGTTCTTATATTGACTTGTTGAATAATACTCAGAGATGAGATTTTGAAGAAGTTTTCATAAATCATCGCGGTTAATTCCCTTTATCTTTATAGTTATTCTGAGAGATCGAATATCATACCGGTAGAGGTGGTTCTAGATTGATCATTAGACATAATATCAGTTTTGAAGATGAATGAAGATAATAACTTAGATAATGTTCACCTGTGGATTAGTTGATTATTGCATATGAATAGGTTGATGAACCCTAAAACTCAACATATTCATTCACCATTGTTATTCGTCTTTAAGTTTTTTATCATTCAATTATTATTCTGTTATTTGCAATTTGGGATCAAACATTCAAAATCAATACTTTTCACTAACTCATTATAATTCGACTATAGAACGGCAGCAATATTAACTCAGTCTCTGTGGATACGATATATTAGAAAATATTTACCCAAAATACTTTCAACAGAATACTAGGTTCATTTTAATGATTTAGGAGGGAGACTTTGATAGCTGTTATATGCTATCTGGTTTTAAAAAAAGGGAGTTCTGTTTTTCTTTAAAGTTTGTTATTTCCCTCGTTAGTTTTTGTCTTTTTGGGACAAGTCATTTCTATGTTTCTTTTTTTCTTTTTCATTTTTTTGGTTTTGAGTCAGTCCTGGTTGGATGAGTTCCTTTTGTTGTTTGTCTTGAATCAATTCTTGCTTTCATTAATTCTTTTGTGTCAGGTTATTTTCACTCTGTTTTTTTGTCAAATTTTGGCTAAAAAGGGGGAGAAAAGTTCAAGTAGGTCTAGGTCTAAGTCAAATGTTGTTTGATATATAGGGGGAGCATGACTATTTGTCATGTGAGTCTAGATTCTAATTGTGTCAGTTTGTTTGTAACTTCTGCTTTTGTTACTACCTCTGTTGTGGTTGTATTAACAGGATGTTGGGTTGGATATTCTGAGATACTGTTTGTGTCTTGTGGTATGAGTTAAGAGCATAATTGTGTCTTGTGATCTGAGTTATGTGAGCTTTCACATAGAAAGTTCAGGATGGTAAATTGGAACCGTGTTTGAGGGGGAGTATCTCTTATCTTCTTCCTTATGTACACTGGGTTTGAGGGGGTATATCTTATCTTCTTCCTCATGTACTACAAAGTTTACATTTTTAGCATGTAGCTTGTATTTGTGTAACTGCATTTGAATGGACATGTATTTTTGCAGTTTGATCTTTGGTTGTTTTAACCAAAATTTGCCAAAGGGGAAGATTATTAGATCAATGATTTTGGCATTGGCAGAATTTTGCTAAAAACATGGTGCTTGAAAGATGCTAAGCAAGAAGTCTTAACATCTTGATATTCTGATACAACTGTCTATGAGCTTACATTGAAAACCAGATGTCCTTATTGATGTTGTGACATTCTGTACTAAAACTTCATAACAAGCTGATTTGAATCTTGACACATTTGATTTGATTTAAATTGATTATGTGATATTTATTTTGGATATATCTCAGTGATTTACGGAGGTCAAGAAGATTTAATCTAAAACAAGAAAATCAAGTCTCCACCAGAATTAAAGTTTCTAAAATTGGATGATTGAGACAATATTTGTTTCAAGATTCAATAATATTTCTCTACGGATTTGTTGGAACTCTCAGCTTGTGGATCAAGTTACGTGTTTGTTTGTTTTTTCAGAAGTAGTGTATGCGCAGCAAAGTTTCCAGTGATCAACTTCTCTTTGATCCCGAGATCGAAAGAACCGCTAGGAGATTGAACAACAAAACACGTAGAAGAGAAAACATAGCAAAAGCAAGGGGCAACGCAACTGCGACTTTGTCACAATCTTTAGAAACTATTGACGAGTCGTCTGACAGACTCTACTTCCACGAACTATTTGAAGAAGAGCAAGAAGCCAGTATACAACACGCTGTTGTAAACATGGCCGCCACAGCTCCATGTGCAAATAGTCCTCGTCTCAATCCGCAATTCGCGAGGACTGCCGCCAACGGGCGGACATCTGAATTGAAGACCAGTATTCTACAGCTCAATAGTGCAAGTCCTTTCGCCGGATTGGACCATGATGATCCATACACTCATCTAACTCGATTCTATGAGTTAGCAGGTACTACAGGTGTAACCCAAGCAGATGAAGAGACTTTATTCAAAAGGTTGTTCCCACATTCTTTGCTATCAAAGGCTAAAGATTGGTATCTAGATCAACCTGAAACAGTTATGACTGATTGGAATACTCTAGAAGAAAAATTCTTGGAACGGTTTTACTCTCAAAACCGATTCTTTGATGCTAAAACAACAATTGTGGTATTCTCTCAAGGTAGTAATGAATCACTGAATGAAGCTTGGGAAAGATACAAAGCTATGCTGAGGAAATGCAAGGGACACGGATTTGCGGAAGTCGATCGAATTCACATGTTCCGTAACGGTCTTACACCTACAAATAAGACGCTCTTGGACGCCATAGCTGGTGGCTCGCTAATGTCCAAAACAACTGCTGAAGCAATTCAGATAATTGAGAGAATGGCTTTGAATGACCGACAAGGTAATCATGACCGAACTGTCAGAGACAAGAAACCGGGGTTGTTGGAGCTAACTAATAGTGATGCTCTACTTGCTCAGAACAAATTGCTAACTTCACAAGTGGAGCTTTTGACACAACAAATGTCCAAACTCCCACAACAAATCAAAGAGCTTAATGGAGTTTCAAATTCATACCAAGTTGCTAAGTGTGAGTTATGCAAGGGAGATCATCAAACATGATTTTGCCCACCAGTCTTAGCAGAAGAGGTGAATTATATGAACAACAACCAAGGACAGAGGCAAAATTAGTACCCGAACCCTCCGCCGTATCAACAGAATTATCCTCCAAGGAATAACAACCAAGGGTATCAACAAAGACCTAACAATCAAGGGTATCAACAACAAACTTTTCAACCTTACACTCAGTCGCCGCCGCAACAACAAGGAGGACAACCTAAGTTGGAAGAGACTATGAATCAGTTCATGCAAATGTCAATGACAAACCAGAAAAGCCAGGAAGCCGCAATTAAAAATCTGGAAACTCAAGTGGGCCAACTAGCTAAACAAATTGCAGCTAATCAGTCGAATGCGACATTCTACGCCAACACTCAAGAGAATCCAAAAGAGCATTGCAAGGCAGTTGTAACTAGAACTGGTCAGAAAGGTGGTGAGGAGGAAGTTGAAATCAATGATACCGAGAAGGAGGATAACAATCATGCTGTGGAAGATGAGGAAAACGAAATCATAGTAAGTGATATGAATAAAGATGCTGACAGAGAAATAGATGAGACCAAGATGGGAAGAGAGAGGATGGAGAAAAGAAAAAGTGCTAAGAAAAAGATGTCAGATCATGTGATACCAAGTCAACATCTACCATACCCCCACGCTCTATCAAAGAAGGACAACGCCAGGCAATATGCCAGGTTTATGAGCATCTTTAAACAACCCCACATAAACATCCCATTCGCCGAAGCATTAGAGAAAATTCCCAAATATGCTAAATTCATGAAGAACATGCTCGCAAAGAAAAAGGGATACACAAATGAAGAAACTGTTGTGCTTGATGCCCATTGTAGTGCTGTAATCCAAAGAACTACTCCAAGAAAGGAGCCCGATCCGGGACGAGTCACCTTTCCATTAAACATTGGAGGTAACTTCACTGGTGATGGGTTAATTAATCTGGGGTCTAGCATCAACTTAATCCATTTATCCATTGTCAAGAAACTAGGGAATATTGTAATGAAACCTACTAGGATGACATTGCAATTAGTCGACAAGTCTATCACTTAACCATATGGAGTGGTTCAAGATTTACTAGTAAAAGTAGATAAGTTCTTCTTCCTGGTGGATTTTGTGGTAGTTGACATGGAAGAAGATCATGAGGTACCAGTAATCCTTGGAAGACCATTCATGAAAACCGCCCGAATGATGATTGATATGGACGCGGAAATCATGAAAGTAAGGGTGCAAGATGAGGAAGTAAAATTCAATCTTTTCGAAGCCAAGAATCATTCTAAGAATAAGACTGATATCTTCCGAATCGACACCACTCAAGGAGAATCTAAAGATGCTAGAGATCAATTGCAGAATTACTTTCAAGTTGGACAAATGGTGCTCCTGTGCAACTCAAAACTAAGATGTCTTCCGGGTAAAGCGACACCAAAATGGTCGGGACCATTGGTAGTGAAAGAGATTTGCAACCACGGAGCCATTGTGGTGGAGAATCTGCAGACAAAAGAGAAGAAAACCGTTAATGGAAAACGGTTGAAAGATTATTTCGGGGGAGTGGAGCAACGTTCACCATTTTTAAGTCCTTGAAAGCATGGGCCGTCAAGCTCGAACGTCGTTAAACAAAGCGCTTGTTGGTAGGCAACCCAACGTGGTAAGAATTGTCATTTATTTACTTAGTTTCAGTATTCATGTTATTTATCATCAGTTACTATGGCAAATAGAGGGCAACCAAAAGAAGAAATAAAATTTTTTTGACTAGCGCGCCTCGCCAGAGGGACTGCGCGCCGCGACACTAAATCAGAAGGTTTAGCGCGCCTCGCCACTAAGGACCGAGGCGCGGAGTCACGAATTTCAGTTTTTTTAAAACACTGAAATAGGGTTTTGTGTAAACCCCACTTCATTTGTTTGCCCAACACCGAGCAGTGACATTAAACCAGTGAGGCTCAAGCCAAAAAAATTTCAAATTTTGTCACTTTCAGCATCAGCATCTCGTCCCCACCACCAATCAAGGTATGTACGTACTTCTCTTTCCTTTCAATTTCACAAAAGAAGAGATTTGAAACCCTAAGAATGGGTAAGTAGATTCAAGCAAGTTGAATGGTCAAATCTGGAAAACCCTAGGTTAGAAGACTATTTAAGGTACTCTGGTTGAAGAAACACTAGCAATAGAGTTGTATGTGGATGTACCATTACACCACCATGCCTCTTTCATTTTTTCGCACATAGTCGCGCCGCGCCACGGGCCAGCGAGCCGCGACTGTGTCAAATTATGCAGTTTTTTCTTGATGATTTATAATGCTGGTTGTGTGGTTGCTTTTATTTATCTATGCAGATGCAGCCAGCCAAGAGAGGTCGCACAAAGACCACAAGTACCGGTCCTCGTGGTGCCCCTCCTCGGGAACCCAACACCAGACGATTCCTGGGCCCTGCACAAAAGGAGAGGTTTGCACAATTGACCTCTCGCACCATTCTCCCAGAGAAACTGATTGTCCCAAAAGAAGATGGCGATTACGGTACACTATGGAGTTACTTTGAACACCGAAAGTGGGACCGTGTGTTTGAGCCCTATACGGAAATCAATATGGACATAGTGAGGGAGTTCTATGCAAACGCCATCAAACTAACCCCAGAAACTGTAGCCTACAATCACGAGACGTTTGTTAGGGGTCACACCATCCGCTTTGACCGACAAGCGATCAGTGACTTTTTGGGTAACCCGCTGCAACTACCAGAAGGTGAAAAATGCTACTATAGAAAGCATCTGTTGGAAACAACGTACAGTTTGGATGATGTTACAAGAAAGATTTGTGCAAGCGGAAAAGGACCAGTACTTGGAAAAAGTGGAGCCCCAGTCCACTACCACAGGAAAGATTTAAACGTCGATGCTCGAGCTGTACTGTCAATCATGAGTTACGACATCCGACCCCGGGCACATGTTACATCCATTCCTATGGATGCAACATTACTGATGAGAGTCCTCATGTCCCGACACTCAGTGGATATAGCTTTCATTATGGCACAGGAGCTGAGGAGAGCAGCTTTGAGTGACACTGAGCACGGGATTAATGATAAATGTGTCCTGCCATTTCCTAGTCTGATTATGGGGTTATGCCATGCTAAGGGAGTGGGTTGTTCCGATAAGGGACACTTATTAATTCACTCTACCATTGATGATGTTTATATTGACAGGTTTTGCAAGACCCCATTCCAGAAAGATAACAAGCTGCGGCAACAAGCTCTCAGGCCGGACCTTCTGCAGGCCCTCCTCCCACCTTTGATCCACTGGTAGCTCATCACTATTATGCCTCCATGTGGGAGGCCACTCAGAGATCTCAGATCTTCCTGCACGATGCGATGCAGCAACAGTACAGGAACTCCATCTGTACCCCTGAGGAGCGTGCTTTTCCCACTTGGGAGAGCTATTTCACCTACTGTGGATGGCCGGAGTCCGATCCTTATCCTGTGGGGGGTGGAGCCACAAGTGGAGTTGAGCAACCAGGGCAGAATGAGCAGGTGCATGAGGAGGATGGCTCGTCAGATGATGAGGATCACATGTGGTGATTGTGAGGGACAGGAGGATGTTATGGATTTCTTTTGTTATTGTTGACTGATGATATTCTATTTCCTGTCATTTAGTATTTATTTTTGTTTATGGATCTTAGGTGGCATTTATGTCACCATGACTCAGTTTAGTCTAATATTTCTGTTTGAATGATTTTATTTCTATTATTTTGTCCCCAATTTAGAATGAGTAGTCCCAAAACAAAATGGAAATCTCAAGCAAGACAATGAGAGTACCAACAATGGAGCAACATGCATGAAAATGGTAGTGAGTGGAAATTTTTCAAAAACTAATTTTTCACTTTCTTTTTCAATAAGTGGCAAGGCAGGTATGAATTTTCGAACTTAAACTCTTAGTGTGTGCATGAAATGTAGGTTGTTAGTAAATACTGACAGAAGTTCTTTATGGTACACAATTATTTTTGTTGGATCGGCTTAGCCTTAACCATTGTGAGGAAAGCTTTCCATTGTTTACTATATGCAAGAGACCATCGATTACTTTGACATGTTTGTATTTTGCTAAACCAGTTATCGCATCGTTTTGTGGAAATCTGTGAAAAGGACTTAGGCATTTGTTTGAATCTGAGAGTTTCTTTGAGCCGACTCCATCTTAAAACTTATTTTTTCTGTGAGAGTGTGATCTTTTGCTAACCGTTCTTTGAGCCTGAGGTCAAGATAAATTTCATAATATGCACCAAGAAAAACATCTGGTGAGGTGTTGATCTCAATGAAAAGTTTTGTTTTGGACCATCAACCATAAAATTTGGTGATGTGTTTTCTCTTTTACCTTTATAGAAAGTAGGGGAGCATTCATAGAATCTGAATACAGGTTGATCTCCGAGTTGGGGAGATTCATAAGCAAAAGAAAAGTAAGTACAGGTGGTGATGTGCAAAGAAAAAAAGAACTTCGTAGCTTGACAAAAAGAAAACAAAGGAAAAACAACATGTGAATTTGGACAGTTGATGAAAATAAAAGAAACATCGAGCTACGAATGAAAAGATGAACGGGTGAAAAAGCTAATGGTATAAAGAAAAAGGAATGAGTTATGTGATTCAGACGCTTCCCTAGAATAGGAACAACCCTTGAACATCTTCTTTTCTTTGAATCTAAACCACATTACAACCCTATAAAGACCTTTCGATTCTCAGATTCCACAGGACTTGATGCTAACAATATGGTGAACGTATAATATGGATATTTGTTGATTTAATTGTTTGGATGAGTGTTTAACCCCTCTGTTATTCATCATACTTTTTGATGAGAGTGATTAGTGCTGATTCAACTGTGGTTGTGTAGTGTTTTGAACTTCTGGAGGTAATTTCCTTTCAAAATCTGTTTCATGTGTATGTTCTGAGTTTGCAGGGAAATAAAGAGTATCTGAGTTGGTCACTGAATTGAACCATTTGAAAAACTTTTTGAAAAACTTGTTGCATGATTGTTGGTATGTTTTGTTGTATTTATTGAGATAAGTAATTTTGTTTAGGGACAAACAAAACTCTAAGTTGGGGAGAGTTTGTTAGGAGTGAATTAGTAGTGTTTTCATGTGTCAAATTAACTACCTTTTGAGCTAAAGTTGAGTATATCTTAGGAGTTTTGAGGATTTTACGGTTAGAATTAACTCTAGAGGTTCGACACTAATTGCAGAACAACTTGCGTCACTTTGGGTGTTATTTGTGCAGATATTGAAGTTGAGAAGTAAAGACGAAGAAACACGCAGGCGTAGAGCTTCTGGAGAGGCGGAATCACAAAGAAGGAATGTGAAACAAAGGCCGGGCCGCGCCAATAAGGGGCGAGACGCGCCTTAACCCTCTGACTTGGTTTCGGGCCGCGCCAATACGTGCCGAGGCGCGGTGGCTGCGTTACAAGGATAAATTGTTATAAATAAAAGCCATAATCCTCATAAGAGGGGGATCTTTGGTGAGAGAAATTGAGAGAGCAATCCTAATCCAGAGCAGCAAACAAATTCCGACGGAGAATTCAACATCAATTGAAGACATTCCCTTGATGAAGATGAATCCATCCATGAAACTTTGCGTGTTCTTCATGTCTATGGAGAGCTAAATCCCATTGTGTTGAGTTTAAGGTAGTAGTTAACCTATGAAGATGCAATTACTTTGATTAATTCCTGTGAACAATTGTTTAAGTTTTATTATCAATAAAGAACCTTGCTTTTATTTTATATCATTGTTGAACTATCAATCGAGAGATAGGGTTTATACTTTTGCCCTCGGCTCTTATATTGACTTGTTGATTAATACTCAGAGATGAGATTTTGAAGAAGTTTTCATAAATCATCGCGGTTAATTCCCTTTATCTTTATAGTTATTCTGAGAGATCGAATATCATACCGGTAGAGGTGGTTCTAGATTGATCATTAGACATAATATCAGTTTTGAGGATGAATGAAGATAATAACTTAGATAATGTTCACCTGTGGATTAGTTGATTATTGCATATGAATAGGTTGATGAAACCTAAAACTCAACATATTCATTCACCATTGTTATTCGTCTTTAAGTTTTTTACCATTCAATTATTATTCTGTTATTTGCAATTTGAGATCAAACAATCAAAATCAATACTTTTCACTAACTCATTATAATTCGACTATAGAACGGCAGCAATATTAACTCAGTCTCTGTGGATACGATATATTAGAAAATATTTACCCAAAATACTTTCAACAGAATACTAGGTTCATTTTAATGATTTAGGAGGGAGACTTTGATAACTGTTATATGCTATCTAGTTTAAAAAAAAGGGAGTTCTGTTTTTCTTTAACGTCTGTTATTTCCCTCGTTAGTTATTGTCTTTTTGGGACAAGTCATTTCTATGTTTCTTTTTTTCTTTTTCATTTTTTTGGTTTTGATTCAGTCCTGGTTGGATGAGTTCCTTTTGTTGTTTGTCTTGAATCAATTCTTGCTTTCATTGATTCTCTTGTGTCAGGTTATTTTCACTCTGTTTTTTTGTCAAATTTTGGCTAAAAAGGGGGAGAAAAGTTCAAGTAGGTCTAGGTCTAAGTCAAATGTTGTTTGATATATAGGGGGAGCATGACTATTTGTCATGTGAGTCTAGAGTCTGATTGTGTCAGTTTGTTTGTAACTTCTGCTTCTGTTACTACCTCTGTTGTGGTTGTATTAACAGGATGTTGGGTTGGATATTCTGAGATACTGTTTGTGTCTTGTGGTATGAGTTAAGAGCATAATTGTGTCTTGTGATCTGAGTTATGTGAACTTTCACATAGAAAGTTTAGGATGGTAAATTTGAACCGTGTTTGAGGGGGAGTATCTCTTATCTTCTTCCTCATGTACACTGGGTTTGAGGGGGTATATCTTATCTTCTTCCTCATGTACTACAAAGTTTACATTTTTAGCATGTAGCTTGTATTTGTGTAACTGCATTTGAATTGACATGTATTTTTGCAGTTTGATCTTTGGTTGTTTTAACCAAAATTTGCCAAAGGGGAAGATTATTAGATCAATGATTTTGGCATTGGCAGAATTTTGCAAAAAACACGGTGCTTGAAAGATGCTAAGCAAGAAGTCTTAACATCTTGATCTTCTGATACAACTGACTATGAGCTAACATTGAAAACCAGATGTCCTTATTGATGTTGTGACATTCTGTACTAAAAATTCATAACAAACTGATTTGAATCTTGACACATTTGATTTGATTTAAATTGATTATGTGATATTTATTTTGGATATATCTCAGTGATTTACGGAGGTCAAGAAGATTTAATCTAAAACAAGAAAATCAAGTCTCCACCAGAATTAAAGTTTCTAAAATTGGATGATTGAGACAATATTTGTTTCAAGATTCAATAAGATTTATGGATTTGTTGGAACTCTCAGCTTGTGGATCAAGTTACGTGTTTGTTAGTTTTTTCAGAAGTAGTGTATGCGCAGCAAAGTTTCCAGTGATCAACTTCTCTTTGATCCCGAGATCGAAAGAACCGCTAGGAGATTGAACAACAAAACACGTAGAAGAGAAAACATAGCAAAAGCAAGGGGCAACGCAACTGCGACTTCGTCACAATCTTTAGAAACTATTGACGAGTCGTCTGACAGACTCTACTTCCACGAACTATTTAAAGAAGAGCAAGAAGCCAGTATACAACACGCTGTTGTAAACATGGCCGCCACAGCTCCATGTGCAAATAGTCCTCGTCTCAATCCGCAATTCGTGAGGACTGCCGCCAACGGGCGGACATCTGAATTGAAGACCAGTATTCTACAGCTCAATAGTGCAAGTCCTTTCGCCGGATTGGACCATGAAGATCCATACACTCATCTAACTCGATTCTATGAGTTAGCAGGTACTACAGGTGTAGCCCAAGCAGATGAAGAGACTTTATTCAAAAGGTTGTTCCCACATTCTTTGCTATCAAAGGCTAAAGATTGGTATCTAGATCAACCTGAAACAGTTATGACTGATTGGAATACTCTAGAAGAAAAATTCTTGGAACGGTTTTACTCTCAAAACAGATTCTTTGATGCTAAAACAACAATTGTGGTATTCTCTCAAGGTAGTAATGAATCACTGAATGAAGCTTGGGAAAGATACAAAGCTATGCTGAGGAAATGCAAGGGACACGGATTTGCGGAAGTCGATCGAATTCACATGTTCCGTAACGGTCTTACACCTACAAATAAGACGCTCTTGGACGCCATAGCTGGTGGCTCGCTAATGTCCAAAACAACTGCTGAAGCAATTCAGATAATTGAGAGAATGGCTTTGAATGACCGACAAGGTAATCATGACCGAACTGTCAGAGACAAGAAACCGGGGTTGTTGGAGCAAACTAATAGTGATGCTCTACTTGCTCAGAACAAATTGCTAACTTCACAAGTGGAGCTTTTGACACAACAAATGTCCAAACTCCCACAACAAATCAAAGAGCTTAATGGAGTTTCAAATTCATACCAAGTTGCTAAGTGTGAGTTATGCAAGGGAGATCATCAAACCGGATTTTGCCCACCAGTCTTAGCAGAAGAGGTGAATTATATGAACAACAACCAAGGACAGAGGCAAAATTAGTACCCGAACCCACCGCCGTATCAACAGAATTATCCTCCAAGGAATAACAACCAAGGGTATCAACAAAGACCTAACAATCAAGGGTATCAACAACAAACTTTTCAACCTTACACTCAGCCGCCGCCGCAACAACAAGGAGGACAATCTAAGTTGGAAGAGACTATGAAACAGTTCATGAAAATGTCAATGACAAACCAGAAAAGCCAGGAAGCCGCAATTAAAAATCTGAAAACTCAAGTGGGCCAACTAGCTAAACAAATTGCAGCTAATTATTCGAATGCGACATTCTACGCCAACACTCAAGAGAATCCAAAAGAGCATTGCAAGGCAGTTGTAACTAGAACTGGTCAGAAAGGTGGTGAGGAGGAAGTTGAAATCAATGATACCGAGAAGGAGGATAACAATCATGCTGCGGAAGATGAGGAAAACGAAATCATAGTAAGTGATATGAATAAAGATGCTGACAGAGAAATAGATGAGACCAAGATGGGAAGAGAGAGGATGGAGAAAAGAAAAAGTGCTAAGAAAAAGATGTCAGATCATGTGATACCAAGTCAACATCTACCATACCCCCACGCTCCATCAAAGAAGGACAACGCCAGGCAATATGCCAGGTTTATGAGCATCTTTAAACAACTCCACATAAACATCCCATTCGCCGAAGCATTAGAGCAAATGCCCAAATATGCTAAATTCATGAAGAACATGCTCGCAAAGAAAAAGGGATACACAAATGAAGAAACTGTTGTGCTTGATGCCCATTGTAGTGCTGTAATCCAAAGAACTACTCCAAGAAAGGAGCCCGATCCGGGACGAGTCACCTTTCCATTAAACATTGGAGGTAACTTCACTGGTGATGGGTTAATTAATCTGGGGTCTAGCATCAACTTAATCCATTTATCCATTGTCAAGAAACTAGGGAATATTGTAATGAAACCTACTAGGATGACATTGCAATTAGTCGACAAGTCTATCACTTAACCATATGGAGTGGTTCAAGATTTACTAGTAAAAGTAGATAAGTTCTTCTTCCTGGTGGATTTTGTGGTAGTTGACATGGAAGAAGATCATGAGGTACCAGTAATCCTTGGAAGACCATTCATGAAAACCGCCCGAATGATGATTGATATGGACGCGGAAATCATGAAAGTAAGGGTGCAAGATGAGGAAGTAAAATTCAATCTTTTCGAAGCCAAGAATCATTCTAAGAACAAGACTGATATCTTCCGAATCGACACCACTCAAGGAGAATCTAAAGATGCTAGAGATCAATTGCAGAATTACTTTCAAGTTGGACAAATGGTGCTCCTGTGCAACTCAAAACTAAGATGTCTTCCGGGTAAAGCGACACCAAAATGGTCGGGACCATTGGTAGTGAAAGAGATTTGCAACCACGGAGCCATTGTGGTGGAGAATCTGCAGACAAAAGAGAAGAGAACCGTTAATGGAAAACGGTTGAAAGATTATTTTGGGGGAGTGGAGCAACGTTCACCATTTTTAAGTCCTTGAAAGCATGGGCCGTCGAGCTCGAACGACGTTAAACAAAGCGCTTGTTGGGAGGCAACCCAACATGGTAAGAATTGTCATTTATTTACTTAGTTTCAGTATTCATGTTATTTATCATCAGTTACTATGGCAAATAGACGGCAAAAAAAAGATGAAATAAATTTTTTTTGACTAGCGTGCCTCGCCAGAGGGACTGCGCGCCGCGACACTAAATCAGAAGGTTTAGCGCGCCTCGCCACTAAGGACCGAGGTGCGGAGTCACGAATTTCGGTTTTTTTAAAACACTGAAATAGGGTTTTGTGTAAACCCCACTTCATTTGTTTGCCCCACACCGAGCAGTGACATTAAACCAGCGAGGCTCAAGCCAAAAAAATTTCAAATTTTGTCACTTTCAGCATCAGCATCTCGTCCTCACCACCAATCAAGGTATGTACGTACTTCTCTTTCCTTTCAATTTCACAAAAGAAGAGATTTGAAACCCTAAGAATGGGTAAGTAGATTCAAGCAAGTTGAATGGTCAAATCTGGAAAACCCTAGGTTAGAAGACTATTTAAGGTACTCTGGTTGAAGAAACACTAGCAATAGAGTTGTGTGTGGATGTACCATTACACCACCCTGCCTCTTTCATTTTTTCGCACATAGTCGCGCCGCGCCACGGGCCAGCGAGCCGCGACTGTGTCAAATTATGCAGTTTTTTCTTGATGATTTATAATGCTGGTTGTGTGGTTGCTTTTATTTATCTATGCAGATGCAGCCATCCAAGAGAGGTCGCACAAAGACCACAAGTACCGGTCCTCGTGGTGCCCATCCTCGGGAACCCAACACCAGACGATTCCTGGGCCCTGCACAAAAGGAGAGGTTTGCACAATTGACCTCTCGCACCATTCTCCCAGAGAAACTGATTGTCCCAAAAGAAGATGGCGATTACGGTACACTATGGAGTTACTTTGATCACCGAAAGTGGGACCGTGTGTTTGAGCCCTATACGGAAATCAATATGGACATAGTGAGGGAGTTCTATGCAAACGCCATCAAACTAACCCCAGAAACTGTAGCCTACAATCACGAGACGTTTGTTAGGGGTCACACCATCCGCTTTGACCGACAAGCGATCAATGACTTTTTGGGTAACCCGCTGCTGTAAGAACAAGCATACACTCATAAATGAGTTTTTGATTCATGGCAAACATCACAAGCAACCAAATACAAAAGCATAAATGAATGACTCAAGACAATGGAAGATTATGAAGCTCAAATCACTCAGAAAATGGTATTGCATCTGTTAGGTCGACCAAGCAAAGCCCTAGGTCGACTCAAAACTAGAGCAAACTCAGCAAAACTGACAAGGTCACTGTTAGGTCGACCTACCCACACTCCTAGGTCGACCTAAACTGAAGGGATTTACAGATGTCACTGTTAGGTCGACCTACCCACACTCCTAGGTCGACCTAAACTGAAGAAAAGTCACAAAAATGCATTTCAACTGACTTTAGGTCGACCTAAACCTTCAACAGGTCGACCTAACTGGAAACAACTGCATTTAGGTCGACCTAAACCTTCAACAGGTCAACCTAACAGATTTTAGGCCAACCTAACAGGTCAACCTAACTGGGACAATTTCAACTCTGCTTCTGTTAGGTCGACCTAAGCACTAAAGTAGGTCAACCTATTTGCTGAAAACTTCCCAAATTATGTGTTTTCTCTGCTCCAACATACCAGCAACTATATATATCATTCCATGTTAATTATTCAATGCAACACCAACGACTGAAAGATACACAAACGCTTCTCATCTTCGTTCTTCATCATCTCCAACACAATTACACATAATCATTCTTGCGTTGCGGGTTAGTGATGAGTTCGATAACGTCCATGGAACGGAATTGAAGATTCCTAGTGGGTGAAGGTTTGTGGGGTTTGTTGGTGAATAAAATCTGCGGGTTTTGTCCTCCACGACGGGTGGTTCTTGGGGGTTTTTATCAAGAGGCGTTCATTGAGGATTCGGCTGAGTGTAACGATTGAGGAACGGGGAGTTCAAGGAATCAAGACACTGCAGAAGGGAATCAAAGTGAAGCTCTTGGATAACCTTGATCTTGCTCAAGATTAAGGGGGAAGAAGATTCAAAGGATCGACATAATTGGTTTATCGTTTATCGCTTTGTTATCTTCTTTGTATATACTACTTTCAACATTAATGAAAGATTACCCAATTTCAGTTTGGAATTGGGGGCAGACGTAGTCGTAGCGAGGACGATCGACGAACTGCCTAAACAAATATCGTGTTCTTGTCGCTTTTACTTTTTCATTTACATTCTGTTCATATTTGGTTATAATAGCAAATTGATCAACGATTCGAGTGTTAAGATTGTGAATTAAGAACTTACATAAACATCACAATCCACCACACATTGAATCACCTTCAATTTGATCATTATCACCAAGTGTTTGTATATTTGTTTCTATCAATCTTACTGCATTGCAAACATTGTCCATCATACAAGAAGTTAATCTGATTTTCAATAAGAGCAACGCTTTGATTCTGCAACGTATACTCTTATCACTTACCTCAAGTCTTTGACTGGTTTTTTAAACACATATATAATCGTTTCGATAGTGGTTCGGAATAGACGCGAGTCGATTCAGAATCACTTCCGCTGAAAAGTCGTTTAAATCCGTAAAACTGTGAACGATCTATTCACCCCCCCTCTAGATCCTAAGGCCAGCGTCTAACAAGTGGCATCAAGAGCTCTGGTTTATTCCGTGCTACGTGAAACACTTATTGGAAAGATGGCTTCCGGACCTAAAGGGGCTCACAATAGAGCTCCAGTTTTCAACGGTGAAAACTATGGCTATTGGAAGGATTGTATGTGTGTCCACATCAATGCAATTGATAGGAACATCTGGACAGCTATTGTCAATGGTCCCTTTCAGATCACCATGACAAATGCAGCTGGTGCAGTTGTTCCAAAACCAGAAAATACTTGGGATGCTGAAGATGAAAAGAGATATGCATACGATTGGAAAGCGAGAAACATTCTAATCTCAGCTCTAGGAGTTTATGAATACTATCGCGTTTCCCATTGTAGATCAGCTAAAGCTATGTGGGACACATTGCAAGTTGCCCACGAGGGAACGGATGATGTCAAACTAGCTAGGATCAATACGTTAACTCAAGAGTTCGAACTCTTCCACATGGAAGATGGTGAATCCATCGAAAACATGCAGAAGAGATTCGTTCATCTGAAAAATCGGTTAAATTCTCTTGATAGACCTGTTTCCAATGCAGTTGCTACTAACAAAATCTTAAGATGTTTGAACAGGGAATGGCAACCCAAAGTTACAGCAATAAAGGAAGCAAATGATCTAAACACTTTAGACATCACAACTCTATTTGGTAAACTAGAGGAACATGAGCAACACCTTAAATGCCTTGACATGCATGAGAAAAGGGCAAAGAAAGAAAAGAACATGGAGAAAGAGGTAGAGAAGAAGTCAATAGCTCTAAAAGCTTCAAGCTCCAAGACCTCAAGACAAGAGCTAGAGGATAGTGATACAAGTGATGACGAAGACTCCGATGATGAGGAAATGAGACTGTTTGTGCAAAGATACAACAAGTACATAAAGAAAAATAGAGCAAAACTCTCCGGAAAAAGCTTGATTAATCATAGGAAGCAATTAGACAAGTCCAAACAAGATGATAACAATAAAAGAAAATCCAAAGGCCCTTGTCTCAATTGCGGCAAAGATGGTCATTACAAACCGGATTGTCCATATCTCAAGAAGGAGAAAGACAAGAATCAAAGCAAAAGTCACAACAAGTCTAGAAGAGCCTACATAGCATGGGAAAGTGATTCCTCAAGTGAAGACTCATCAAGCGATGAAGAAGAATCGACAAACCTATGTCTTACGACTCATCAACACAAGAAAAAGAAACGTGTAAGTCATCTTAAACCTGAACTTGTAGATAAGGTATCTCATGCTCAATTAAAATTAGCCTTTGAAGAACTACATAGAGATGCAATTGAAGCTTTCAAACTTTTGGCCTCAAATAAGAAAATTTTTTCGTATCTTGAATCAAAAGTTGAGAAGACCGAAAAGGACATGGAAGCTTTGAAACAATCTATGCTAGATATTCAAAAGGATAAAATTGAGGAAGATCCTACATCATGGTTTGGTTGTGAGACATGTCATATTTGGCAAAAAGAAGTAAGAGATCTAAAGGCCAAATTAGATAAGGCTCTACAACCAAAAGTGACTTTTGCGGTTGATCCAAATAAGTTCAAAAGATCGTATACTCCTTTATATAGTAAATACACTTTTGTACCAAAAGTATCAACTAGCAAAACAACATATTCTCATCATATTACCTGTCATTATTGTTGCAAAAAGGGTCATACCATTGAAAAATGCAAATTTAGGAGGATTTTAGTTCCTAAAGGAGTATTTCAATGGTTGCCTAAGTGCAACAATTTATGTACTCACCACCTAGGACCCAATGAAGATTGGGGACCTTCCACTCTAAATTAATTTTGCAGGAAAAGTGTCTTGACATTGCCGAAAGGTTGTGGTTCCTTGATAGCGGATGTTCAAGACACATGACAGGAGACATATCACTCTTTCATTGAGTTTCAAACAAAGAAAAAGGGGTATGTCACCTATGGAGATAACAATCGGGGAGCCATACTTGGTAAAGGAAGTGTAGGCCCATCTATTGAAGACATTGTCAAAGATAAGGAAGACGAAAGTGAAAGTGTTGCAAAGGAAGATGCTAAGAAAGAGAAAGATGAGTCTCATGACAGTGTTGAAAAAGAAAGCATATCAAACAATGAAGAACTTCCTAAGGCCTGGACAAATGTAAAAGATCATCCAACCGACAACATAATAGGGGACATCTCAAAGGGCGTGACAACACGCTCCAAGATAAGTAACTTTTGTCATCATTTTGCTTTTGTTTCACAAGTTGAACAAAAAAAAAAAAACGTGAAGGACGCATTACTTGATGAGCAGTGGCTAATGGCCATGCAAGAAGAATTAAACCATTTTAAACGGAATGATGTTTGGGACTTTGCCTCTCATCCGGGAGATCATCAAGTAATCGGTACTAGATGGGTTTTTCGTAACAAACTTGATGAAAATGGAGTTATCACTAGAAACAAAGCTAGATTAGTTGCTCAAGGTTACAATCAATAGGAAGGTATTGATTATGAAGAGACATACGCTCCTGTAGCACGTCTCAAAGCTATTCGCCTATTACTTGCCTATGCTTGTTCAAAAGACTTCAAACTATTCCAAATGGATGTTAAAAGTGCCTTTCTAAATGGATATATAAATGAAGAAGTCTATGTTGCTCAGCCACCCGGCTTTGAGAATTACATGCATCCAAATCATGTTTATAAGCTGAAACGTGCTCTATACGGTCTTAAACAAGCCCCTCGGGCTTGGTACAAACGTTTGAGCAAATTTCTTCTTAGCCAAGGGTACTCTAGGGGTAAAGTTGATACTACTCTCTTTATCAAAAGAAAAGATGAAGATGTACTCTTAGTCCATGTTTATGTAGATGATATTATATTTGGGTCGACTAATGCAAAACTTGTCAAAGAATTTTCGAAGCTTATGCAGAGTGAATTTGAGATGAGTCTCATGGAGCTGCTCAAAAGATTTGGAATGAGTGAAGCGAAGGAGATTGACACACCTATGGCAACAAATACTAACCTAGACAAAGATGAGAAAGATATCAATCTTGTCCAAAGGAATCTCACTTAAAAGTTGTCAAAAGAATTCTGCGACATCTACGTGGAACTCCTACATATGGCCTATGGTATCCGAAGGGAAATGAGTGTTATTTGGTAGGATTCTCCGACTCAGATTTTGCTGGCTGCAACTCCGATAGAAAGAGCACCAGTGGAACATGTCATCTATTCTCAAATTCATTGATAAGTTGGCATAGCAAGAAACAAGTATCGGTTGCATTATCTACTACTGAGGCAAAATATGTAGCTGTCGGAAGGTGCTGTGCGCAGATATTATGGCTCAAGCAACAACTTCTTGACTTTGGTATTAAGCTTGATCGTATACCTATCATGTGCAACAACACAAGTGCCATAAACTTGAAGAGCAAGAAGCAACTAGCTGACATCTTCACCAAACCTCTTGCAATGGAGCAGTTCTTCAACATTCATAGGGAATTAGGGATATTAGATATCTCTAATTTTGAGCTAAATGCGTTTGTTTTCTTAATTTTATTCCTTTACTTTATATATATATATATTGATTATGCTCAAGCTAACATCTCTCTCAGTATGAAGGTAGTTCATCATCAAATCAAGCATCATTCCACATTGACTAGAGGAATATACTTCATTATACGAAATGATGACGAGATACCTACAATTGAGAAAGTGGTAACATGTTTGTTGTTCACTTCCAAAAATATCATTGATGCTATAATATGCTATCAATTAACATGTTTATAGTGACTTCTTATATGCTTCTCCACCTATCTCATTTACATGTATATGTTGTTCATCATTACTCATAACATATCATGTTTGGACATAAAAATAGTAGAATAAGCATACATCTAACATGTTTGGGCAAACGTTAGCGAGTATTGCATTAGTTCATTTCATTGCATCGCATCTCATTTCTGTCATGTTATTATGTCTTTTATTACTTGAACTTAAGCTTGGTTTGTACCTTTAAATATGTTTGGATATTATGCTCTATTTCTTTACTATTGTGTTATGTGAGACATTGTTTTGTTTAGATTATTTTGTTATTCTCTTCTACTATTCTCCTGGTTTCTTTCTTTTTGATGTTGACAAAGGGGGAGATGAGTTGAGAGTACGGGGGAGCTTAGTACGGGGGAGCTTACGCATACAAGACCGGGGGAGCTTTCGTCATTTAATCAAATGTTTGCCATCATCAAAAAGGGGGGAGTTTGTAAGAACAAGCATACACTCATAAATGAGTTTTTGATTCATGGCAAACATCACAAGCAACCAAATACAAAAGCATAAATGAATGACTCAAGACAATGGAAGATTATGAAGCTCAAATCACTCAGAAAATGGTATTGCATCTGTTAGGTCGACCAAGCAAAGCCCTAGGTCGACTCAAAACTAGAGCAAACTCAGCAAAACTGACAAGGTCACTGTTAGGTCGACCTACCCACACTCCTAGGTCGACCTAAACTGAAGGGATTTACAGATGTCACTGTTAGGTCGACCTACCCACACTCCTAGGTCGACCTAAACTGAAGAAAAGTCACAAAAATGCATTTCAACTGACTTTAGGTCGACCTAAACCTTCAACAGGTCGACCTAACTGGAAACAACTGCATTTAGGTCGACCTAAACCTTCAACAGGTCAACCTAACAGATTTTAGGCCAACCTAACAGGTCAACCTAACTGGGACAATTTCAACTCTGCTTCTGTTAGGTCGACCTAAGCACTAAAGTAGGTCAACCTATTTGCTGAAAACTTCCCAAATTATGTGTTTTCTCTGCTCCAACATACCAGCAACTATATATATCATTCCATGTTAATTATTCAATGCAACACCAACGACTGAAAGATACACAAACGCTTCTCATCTTCGTTCTTCATCATCTCCAACACAATTACACATAATCATTCTTGCGTTGCGGGTTAGTGATGAGTTCGATAACGTCCATGGAACGGAATTGAAGATTCCTAGTGGGTGAAGGTTTGTGGGGTTTGTTGGTGAATAAAATCTGCGGGTTTTGTCCTCCACGACGGGTGGTTCTTGGGGGTTTTTATCAAGAGGCGTTCATTGAGGATTCGGCTGAGTGTAACGATTGAGGAACGGGGAGTTCAAGGAATCAAGACACTGCAGAAGGGAATCAAAGTGAAGCTCTTGGATAACCTTGATCTTGCTCAAGATTAAGGGGGAAGAAGATTCAAAGGATCGACATAATTGGTTTATCGTTTATCGCTTTGTTATCTTCTTTGTATATACTACTTTCAACATTAATGAAAGATTACCCAATTTCAGTTTGGAATTGGGGGCAGACGTAGTCGTAGCGAGGACGATCGACGAACTGCCTAAACAAATATCGTGTTCTTGTCGCTTTTACTTTTTCATTTACATTCTGTTCATATTTGGTTATAATAGCAAATTGATCAACGATTCGAGTGTTAAGATTGTGAATTAAGAACTTACATAAACATCACAATCCACCACACATTGAATCACCTTCAATTTGATCATTATCACCAAGTGTTTGTATATTTGTTTCTATCAATCTTACTGCATTGCAAACATTGTCCATCATACAAGAAGTTAATCTGATTTTCAATAAGAGCAACGCTTTGATTCTGCAACGTATACTCTTATCACTTACCTCAAGTCTTTGACTGGTTTTTTAAACACATATATAATCGTTTCGATAGTGGTTCGGAATAGACGCGAGTCGATTCAGAATCACTTCCGCTGAAAAGTCGTTTAAATCCGTAAAACTGTGAACGATCTATTCACCCCCCCTCTAGATCCTAAGGCCAGCGTCTAACAAGTGGCATCAAGAGCTCTGGTTTATTCCGTGCTACGTGAAACACTTATTGGAAAGATGGCTTCCGGACCTAAAGGGGCTCACAATAGAGCTCCAGTTTTCAACGGTGAAAACTATGGCTATTGGAAGGATTGTATGTGTGTCCACATCAATGCAATTGATAGGAACATCTGGACAGCTATTGTCAATGGTCCCTTTCAGATCACCATGACAAATGCAGCTGGTGCAGTTGTTCCAAAACCAGAAAATACTTGGGATGCTGAAGATGAAAAGAGATATGCATACGATTGGAAAGCGAGAAACATTCTAATCTCAGCTCTAGGAGTTGATGAATACTATCGCGTTTCCCATTGAGCAACCAGGGAAGAATGAGCAGGTGAATGAGGAGGATGGCTCGTCAGATGATGAGGATCACATGTGGTGATTGTGAGGGACAGGAGGATGTTATGGATTTCTTTTGTTATTGTTGACTGATGATATTCTATTTCATGTCATTTAGTATTTATTTTTGTTTATGGATCTTAGGTGGCATTTATGTCACCATGACTCAGTTTAGTCTAATATTTCTGTTTGAATGATTTTATTTCTATTATTTTGTCCCCAATTTAGAATGAGTAGTCCCAAAACAAAATGGAAATCTCAAGCAAGACAATGAGAGTACCAACAATGGAGCAACATGCATGAAAATGGTAGTGAGTGGAAATTTTTCAAAAACTAATTTTTCACTTTCTTTTTCAATAAGTGACAAGGCAGGTATGAATTTTCGAACTTAAACTCTTAGTGTGTGCATGAAATGTAGGTTGTTAGTAAATACTGACAGAAGTTCTTTATGGTACACAATTATTTTTGTTGGATCGGCTTAGCCTTAACCATTGTGAGGAAAGCTTTCCATTGTTTACTATATGCAAGAGACCATCGATTACTTTGACATGTTTGTATTTTGCTAAACCAGTTATCGCATCGTTTTGTGGAAATCTGTGAAAAGGACTTAGGCATTTGTTTGAATCTGAGAGTTTCTTTGAGCTGACTCCATCTTAAAACTTATTTTTTCTGTGAGAGTGTGATCCTTTGCTAACCGTTCTTTGAGCCTGAGGTCAAGATAAATTTCATAATATGCACCAAGAAAAACATCTGGTGAGGTGTTGATCTCAATGAAAAGTTTTGTTTTGGACCATCAACCATAAAATTTGGTGATGTGTTTTCTCTTTTACCTTTATAGAAAGTAGGGGAGCATTCATAGAATCTGAATACAGGTTGATCTCCGAGTTGGGGAGATTCATAAGCAAAAGAAAAGTAAGTACAGGTGGTGATGTGCAAAGAAAAAAAGAACTTCGTAGCTTGACAAAAAGAAAACAAAGGAAAAACAACATGTGAATTTGGACAGTTGATGAAAATAAAAGAAACATCGAGCTACGAATGAAAAGATGAACGGGTGAAAAAGCTAATGGTATAGAGAAAAAGGAATGAGTTATGTGATTCGGACGCTTCCCTAGAATAGGAACAACCCTTGAACATCTTCTTTTCTTTGAATCTAAACCATATTACAACCCTATAAAGACCTCTCGATTCTCAGATTCCACAGGACTTGATGCTAACAATATGGTGAACGTATAATATGGATATTTGTTGATTTAATTGTTTGGATGAGTGTTTAACCCCTCTGTTATTCATCATACTTTTTGATGAGAGTGATTAGTGCTGATTCAACTGTGGTTGTGTAGTGTTTTGAACTTCTGGAGGTAATTTCCTTTCAAAATCTGTTTCATGTGTATGTTCTGAGTTTGCAGGGAAATAAAGAGTATCTGAGTTGGTCACTGAATTGAACCATTTGAAAAACTTTTTGAAAAACTTGTTGCATGATTGTTGGTATGTTTTGTTGTATTTATTGAGATAAGTAATTTTGTTTAGGGACAAACAAAACTCTAAGTTGGGGAGAGTTTGTTAGGAGTGAATTAGTAGTGTTTTCATGTGTCAAATTAACTACCTTTTGAGCTAAAGTTGAGTATATCTTAGGAGTTTTGAGGATTTTACGGTTAGAATTTAACTCTAGAGGTTCGACACTAATTGCAGAACAACTTGCGTCACTTTGGGTGTTATTTGTACAGATATTGAAGTTGAGAAGTAAAGACGAAGAAACACGCAGGCGTAGAGCTTCTGGAGAGGCGGAATCACAAAGAAGGAATGTGAAACAAAGGCCGGGCCGCGCCAATAAGGGGCGAGACGCGCCTTAACCCTCTGACTTGGTTTCGGGCCGCGCCAATACGTGCCGAGGCGCGGTGGCTGCGTTACAAGGATAAATTGTTATTAATAAAAGCCCTAATCCTCATAAGAGGGGGATCTTTGGTGAGAGAAATTCAGAGAGCAATCCTAATCCAGAGCAGCAAACAAATTCCAACGGAGAATTCAACATCAATTGAAGACATTCCCTTGATGAAGATGAATCCATCCATGAAACTTTGCGTGTTCTTCATGTCTATGGAGAGCTAAATCCCATTGTGTTGAGTTTAAGGTAGTAGTTAACCTATGAAGATGCAATTACTTTGATTAATTCCTGTGAACAATTGTTTAAGTTTTATTATCAATAAAGAACCTTGCTTTTATTTTATATCATTGTTGAACTATCAATCGAGAGATAGGGTTTAAACTTTTGCCCTCGGCTCTTATATTGACTTGTTGATTAATACTCAGAGATGAGATTTTGAAGAAGTTTTCATAAATCATCGCGGTTAATTCCCTTTATCTTTATAGTTATTCTAAGAGATCGAATATCATACCGGTAGAGGTGGTTCTAGATTGATCATTAGACATAATATCAGTTTTGAGGATGAATGAAGATAATAACTTAGATAATGTTCACCTGTGGATTAGTTTATTATTGCATATGAATAGGTTGATGAACCCTAAAACTCAACATATTCATTCACCATTGTTATTCGTCTTTAATTTTTTTATCATTCAATTATTATTCTGTTATTTGCAATTTGAGATCAAACAATCAAAATCAATACTTTTCACTAACTCATTATAATTCGACTATAGAACGGCAGCAATATTAACTCAGTCTCTGTGGATACGATATATTAGAAAATATTTACCCAAAATACTTTCAACAGAATACTAGGTTCATTTTAATGATTTAGGAGGGAGACTTTGATAACTGTTATATGCTATCTAGTTTAAAAAAAAGGGAGTTCTGTTTTTCTTTAAAGTCTGTTATTTCCCTCGTTAGTTTTTGTCTTTTTGGGACAAGTCATTTCTATGTTTCTTTTTTTCTTTTTCATTTTTTTGGTTTTGAGTCAGTCCTGGTTGGATGAGTTCCTTTTGTTGTTTGTCTTGAATCAATTCTTGCTTTCATTGATTCTCTTGTGTCAGGTTATTTTCACTCTGTTTTTTTGTCAAATTTTGGCTAAAAAGGGGGAGAAAAGTTCAAGTAGGTCTAGGTCTAAGTCAAATGTTGTTTGATATATAGGGGGAGCATGACTATTTGTCATGTGAGTCTAGAGTCTGATTGTGTCAGTTTGTTTGTAACTTCTGCTTCTGTTACTACCTCTGTTGTGGTTGTATTAACAGGATGTTGGGTTGGATATTCTGAGATACTGTTTGTGTCTTGTGGTATGAGTTAAGAGCATAATTGTGTCTTGTGATCTGAGTTATGTGAACTTTCACATAGAAAGTTCAGGATGGTAAATTGGAACCGTGTTTGAGGGGGAGAATCTCTTATCTTCTTCCTCATGTACACTAGGTTTGAGGGGGTATATCTTATCTTCTTCCTCATGTACTACAAAGTTTACATTTTTAGCATGTAGCTTGTATTTGTGTAACTGCATTTGAATTGACATGTATTTTTGCAGTTTGATCTTTGGTTGTTTTAACCAAAATTTGCCAAAGGGGAAGATTATTAGATCCATGATTTTGGCATTGGCAGAATTTTGCTAAAAACACGGTGCTTGAAAGATGCTAAGCAAGAAGTCTTAACATCTTGATCTTCTGATACAACTGACTATGAGCTAACATTGAAAACCAGATGTCCTTATTGATGTTGTGACATTCTGTACTAAAAATTCATAACAAGCTGATTTGAATCTTGACACATTTGATTTGATTTAAATTGATTATGTGATATTTATTTTGGATATATCTCAGTGATTTACGGAGGTCAAGAAGATTTAATCTAAAACAAGAAAATCAAGTCTCCACCAGAATTAAAGTTTCTAAAATTGGATGATTGAGACAATATTTGTTTCAAGATTCAATAAGATTTCTCTACGGATTTGTTGGAATTCTCAGCTTGTGGATCAAGTTAAGTGTTTCGAAGCCCATGAATTGCTGAAGACTATTTAAAGAGATACCTAGACATAATGTAACTAAGTTTTCACAAATTGTAAAATTAGGGGAAGGTTAGAAATCTTAGGTGTTGAGAGTCTTTTGAGTTTTTCAGTCACCCATATATCTTTTGATAATGTGTGGTAGACTTTTTCTACTTGACTGTGAGTCAAGTTGTTGTTCACACTCTTAAAGCTTTTAAGAAGTGAGTTGAGTATTGTTCTTGATTGATGTTTTTAAACAAAATCGAGTATTTGGTATTTGAAGTGTAAGCTTCAAAATTGGATTGTTTTTTATGCACTCATTGGGATTGAGAGTGTTAGATATCACTGAGGTGATTTAGGAAGAGGGATGGGGATTTCCAATATCTAAATGTCAAATTCTTGATAGAAGTTGCGTTGGGTTGTGATTATGTGAGAAGTTATAAATTAGGACTGTTTAGGCTTTGAACTAATATTGTTAATAGTGGATTTCCTTCCTGGCTTGGTAGCCCCCTGATTAAGTGTTGTTGCACTGAACTGGGTAAACAATTATCTGTGTTGTTTATCATATATGCAATTTTATTTTAGTATCAATTTCAGTCTGATGTGTTTGGTCTGTTTCAAGATGTCATAACATCTGTTTTGACATCATGTGAGACAGCTGTGTTAGCATGTGTTGTACCTGTACTAGAAATTTTACAATTATTTGATTGGAGTCAACTATATTGAATTTACTCAAATGTCTATTTTATGCATGAAAAATGATTTTTAATCTTGGAGTGAGTGAGGAATTTTTGTGAGTAACTCAAAAATGATAAAACGAAAAAACATTAAAAACAAGTAGATTGATTCAATTACAAATGAAGCAATTTCATCTTGTACCCTAGGTGTGCTTTCAACCAAGCAAAACACAATTTAAGAAGAATAAAATTTTAACCAAGGCAGAAATCACACAGAAGCATACACGTATAATAAATCAACTAAATATACTAAAACTGAAGAATAAATACTAAGAAGCACTAAGCAAAAAAGGTGGAATTAGAATAGCGGTTCAAAGCATCGACTGATAAAAATAATTACAAACTTAAACTAAAAAAAGCATGATATAAACTAGTTGCTAATGATGTGGTTGGGTGGCAAAATGGAGTTCAACATCGGAGAAAACATGATCACAAAGAACTTTTGTATTAAGCTCTTCCATAGAGAAAACTGATCAACTATTTTGAGAAACAAGTCTTTGGTTAAACGTTTCCATTGTGTCAGGTGTCTTGTTATAGGAAAATATTGACACTCCTAAGATTGGTAAGTCTGAAAAGTTGCAGGACGTATTTTCGTTATAACTTGAGATGCAAGTTACATTGAAAATATGAGGGGTAATTTTGGATTTGCACCGCTGAAGAATTATAGTAGTAACTGTTTGGTCAGTTTGCCATCTATATGCCTTCATCTCTTGATATGTGCAATCTCAGAAAAAGAATTTCCAATGGCATGAAGAATGTCATTTAAAATGTTGTAACATTTTCCAGCAGTCAAAGCTTGGGAAGAGAGCAAAAGATGAGAAGAAACATGTATCTCTCCTATAATGAATGGTGCACTGTTACTAAAAATGATTTTATCTTCTTTAAAAAATGCTCTCATTGACAGGATTTTTCGTTACTAGAAAGGTTTTCGTTACAATTTAGATAACTCTCCTTGTATTTAAAGGTCTTACAACCTCAACATCCTCACACACTGTGTTTCAACAATGAGCAAAATTTCCAAAGGTTATGGTGCTAAGAAGGTGTAGCAACCTGCCTAAAATTAAAGGTTTAAAGTCGCCACCTATTCTGAAGGGCGAATAGGAAACCCTACGCAGATATGAGATTCAGAATAAGTTATTATAATCAGGTCGAGGGAAGGTGTTAGGCACCCTCAACCCTTTCCTATGGCTTTGAATCTAAGGTCAAATTTTATGGCTAAAATGTTCGGGTTTAATAGCTAAGGAAATGAATAGGGAAAAAATGAGATTTGAGTGAATTGAGATTTTTAGGGAGGGGGACTCGCCTTGGTTATCCAAGTGCCTACGTATCTCCTTATGGAGAATCAGAGTCAACGTAGTTCGGGCACAGGGTTGTACGCCTTTGAATTGATTATGAAAGTGTTTGAAGGCTTTTTGAATGGCCTATCGTAGTTTGAATTGCCTAGGATAAAAATCCGTAGTGTCGTGGTTTAGTGTGTTTTGAATGTTTGGGTGTACAACCCTGGTTTGATATGGCACCGTTAGATGCGATGACCAATAGATTTGGTCAATATAGCTAACGGATTAATGGGGCATTGCTGATTACTCAGATCGATAGATTGATCGTCGCAGGCAGCAAATTAAATATGTTTTAAATTTTATGTATTTTTTTATCTCTCGTCTAATGCGACTAATAGCTTTAGTCGGGTCGAGGAGAGAATTATTCAAGAATTAATATTTTGCCAAATGGCAATGGGATCGGGCAAACCCTAATGCATATAACCTTTCTAGGGTTTTTTGTGATTTTGTTATAATTAAAATTAATTAAATAAGTTAGTCGATATATCGAATAATCGAGAGATAAGCCTAATGCTAATTATTAGCCTAATCCTATTTTTATACTATCCTAATCCTAATTAGAATAAATTAATTCATTTAAACCTATTTATCTAATGTTTAATCTAAATACATAATAAAACAAAATAAATAATAAAATGAATATATACAAAGAAACCTGGCAATACTCCAGTGTGGAGAGTCCTTGAGAATGCATGGTAAACCCTCAGCCCTGTGTACGTTAGATTTGAATAATAGAAGATCTTGTGGTGCATAGCTGAGGCTGCATGATGAGTGCATGGGGCGGCGGCGCGCTAGATCCTATGACAACTTAAATCAAGTAAAATATCAAAATAAGCTGAGGATGCCAGGGATCGAACCCCCATCCTCTTGGTGACATATCCCTTGATCTTACCAATTGGATTGCGCTGTCAATCTGTAAACGAATCAGTCTCTAAATAATAAAAGCAAAATAATAATTGATTGGTCAAATGAAAATATTGAATTCACCGTGGACCCCAATACGTTTACCAACGAATCATAGAAAGAGAGAGAGGGTTTTGGATTTTGACCGGCCAATGGACCTGCAACACGCGTGGAAAGAGAGCAAAGACTTTTGAATATCCAATAGCACTGCACAAGAGTGGCCACGCGTGCACAACGTACTGTTCATCTTCTTCAATAATTTTAATCCACGTTTCCTGTGGATTCTATTGCCGAATCTGCTACGGAATTTCCTGCGCCTTTTTCCTTCGGATTCTGCAATTAATAAAACTCTGAAAATACACGTTAGAAAATCTTCAATTTCTCCAAATGCTTATTTTATTTCTTCCAACTCATGCTGTCAACTTCTGAAGTTCAAGAAGAAAATAAGATAACATTATGTAGTACGAGGTACAAGGTACAGACAAATGTTTTGTTCCACTACTGCGAAAGAACGGACGTTGCATACTCTCTTGTCTCCCACTACGTTCAAGCAACTAAACTTCTGGAAATTCCAGAACTACCCTCCAACGGATATATTATCATATTGACTATATAAAGACTTGAAGGCACACAAAGAAAGCTTCTAATTCACAATCATATCCATTCTGGAAAGACTGTTCAAAGCTTCATTCTCTTAAGTCTAGAATATGAAATATCGTTTACATTCAGCCTGTGTAGAAGCATTTATCTAAAAAGAAACACTTATTCAAACTGTTGTTTGATTGTTCCTCAAGAGACCTATTGGTCAGAATTCTTGGGAAGTTTAGGACTAGTGTATCTTAAAGTTTGTTAGTCACTTGCGGTTAGCTTGTGCATCGGTGTTAGTCACTTGCGGGTAGCTTGTGAATTGTTGTTAGTCACTTGCGGGTAGCTTGCACATTGTTGTTAGTCACTTGCGGGTAGCTTGTGCATTGTATTGTTAGTCACTTGCGGTTAGCTTGTGCATTGTATTGTTAGTCACTTATGGGTAGCTTGTGCAATGTTAGTCATCAGCGGTTGTCCATGCAATTGTAATCACTTTGGTTATAGTGGATTAAGATCTCAATTGAGAGAGGCAAAATCACCTCGGCGGGTGGACGAAACTAGCTTGAGGGTTTCTCAAGTGAACTAGTATAAACATAAATTGTTCTTTCCTTCTTGCACTCAAAGTTATTATCAAGAGTAAAGAGTTTGTTATTTAAAGAGGGGAGCTGTTTCTTATCAAAGTTTTGTTTATTAAAAACCCTATTCAAACCCCCCTTTCTAGTGTTTTTTACACCTTCAGAAGTTTCTCTTATCTTCTTCCTCATATACATTGGGTTTGAGGGGGAGTATCTATTATCTTCTTCCTCATGTACTATAAATTTTACATGTTTAGCATGTAGCTTGTGTTTGTGTAACCGCGTTTGAATTGACATATATTTGTGCAGTTTGGCCTTTGGTTGTTTCAGTCAAAAAATTTCAAAGGGGAAGATTGTTAGATCCACGATTTTAGAATTGGCAAAATTTTTCTAAAAATATGGTGCTTGAAAGATGCTAAGCAAGATGTCTTAACATCTTGATCTTGTGATACAACTGAGTATGAGCTTACGTTGAAAACCAGATGTTCGGGCTGATGTCGTGATATTCTGTACCAGAACTTCGTAACAAGCTGTTTCGAATCTTGAAAGATTTTATTTGATTTAAATTGATTCTGTGATATTTCTTTTGGATATATCTCAGTGATTTACGCAGGTCAAGAAGACTTAATCTGGTACAAGAAAATCAAAACTCCAACAGAATTAAAGTTTCTAAAATTGGATGATTGAGACAATATTTGTTTCAAGGTTCAAAAAGATTTCTCTATAGATTTTTTGCAGCGCTCAGCTTATGGATCAAGTAAAGTGTTTCGAAGCCCATGGATTGTTGAAGACTATTTAAAGATATCCCTAGACCTAATGTAACTAAGTTTTCACAAATTGAAAAATTAGTAGAAAGTTAGAAATCTTAGGTTTTGAGAGTCTCTTGTGTTTTTCAGTCACTCCAGGTATCTTTTGATAATGTGTGGTAGACTTTTTGTTACTTGATTGTGTCTGTGAGTCAAGTTGTTGTTCTCACGCTTAAAGATTTTAGGAATTGAGTTGAGTATTGTTCTTGGTAGAAGCTTTTAAGCAAAATTAAGTATTTTGTATTTGAAGTTTAAGCTTCTAAATTGGATGTCGATTTCTAGGTAGAAGTTGCATTGGGTAGTGATTAGGCGGGAAGTTGTAAACTGACATTGTTTAGGCTTTGAACTAATACTGCTAATAATGAATTTTCTTCCTGGCTTGGTAGCCCCCAGATTAGGTATTGTTGCACTGAACTGAGTTAACAATTCTCTGTGATGTTTATCATTCTATAATTTTATTTCAGTATCAATTTCAGTCAGGTGTGTCTGGTCTGTTTCCATCTATCGTAACATCTATCTTGACATCATGTGAGACAATCGTGTTAGCATATCTTGTAATTATATTGAATTTAGTCCATTTTATGCATGAAAAGTGATTCTTAATCTTGAAGTGAGTGAGGAATTTATGTGAGTAACTCAAATAACTCAAAAAATAATAAAATCATAAAACGAAAAAACATCAAAACCAGTAGATTGATTCAATTACAAACGAAGCAATTTCATCTTGTACCCTAGGTGTGCATTCAACCATGCAAAACACAATTTAAGAAAAGTAAAATTTTAATAAAGGAAGAAATCACAAAGAAGCATACACATAATAAATCAATTAAATATATTAAAACATAAGAATAAATACTAAAAAGCACTAAGCAAAAAAGGTGGAATTAGAGTAGCGATTGAAAGCACCGAATGATAAAAATAATTACAAACTTAAGCTAAAAAAGCATGATATAGGACCAGTTTGTTTCAGCTTTAAAAAAATGGATTTTTTCTTTGTATTTTTGAAAATAGATTTTCTAAAACTGTTTTTCAAAATATTACAAATTTTTTTATATTAGTTTTTTCTAAAATGAAACACTTAATTTGACATCCTATAACATAAACATACATGATTGAAGACCAAAACTTAGTCAAAATCATAATTTTTTCAAAAAGTTGTATTTCAAAAATGATTTTTATGAAAATCTAATTGAAATAGCTTCAAAATTAAGTGATTTTTTGAAATTTTGATATCCAAATTTTTTCCCCATAAATAGATGAAAGACCTAAAATCACATTTTAAGAATAACTATTCAAACAAATTTTTCATTTGAAGCTTTTACAAAAAGTTTCTTTGTAAAAAAAAATTTCACAAAATTTAATAACACTATAAAAATCATTTTAAAAAAAAATCAAAACAAACGGGCCCATAAACTAGTTGCTAATGATGCAGTTGGGTGGCAAAATAGAGTTCTAACATTGGAGAAAACGTGATCACAAAGAACTTCTGTATTAAGCTCTTCCATAGAGAAACACTGGTCAACTAATCACTTGACTTATATGCCTAGGGATTCAAAACTGAGACATCATCATGGCCACCATACAATCTTCCTACAACTTATATGCAACCTCAATGCAATCATGTCATTGTTGAGCATATGCAACCGACTTGGATACACAACCATATGTTTAATCTTTTGCCATAGGGGTCAATCTATCTATAGCATCAACAATAGGAATACCTTCATCTTCTTCTTTAGCAACAACAATCGGGCGGGAACACTTCCATGGAACATACCTTGGAAGGGATAAATAAGTAGGACTTAAATGATCCTCATAAATCTAACGCAAAAGGATCCCTTAAATCTAAACTAGATTGTCTTATATATTACTTCATCTATTTGACAACATGATTATCAAATTCCTTCGAAGCTTCAAAAAGAACAAAAAGAGTAGAGATAATTCCATTCATCTCTGAAAGGGTATAATTGAGAGAGGTTTAAAAGAGAAGATGCTCAAGGTCTTATTTTCAAATAAATGTAACTATGAGATGCAAATTAAGAGGGGAGATGGAGGAGGCCCTATTTTTCTTAATTTGCCTCTAAGTTGTTAATTTTCTTCGTATATGATAATAATATATTCTTTGTGTAACACCTTGAATATTATAATTATTATTTAATTATGTTGTTGTGATTTATTTGACGCAATAGATGGTTTGATGATGTTATATGTGGGGTAGTGTCAGATTTAAGTTGTGTTGAGAATTATTCTAATTTTAATAGTTTATTGTAAATTATTTGAATTTAGAAATAATTGTTAGAATTATTTTAATAATTTAAATTGGATAATATGAGTAGAAATTATGAGGACAAGATGGTCATTGCATAAGGATTAGTAAGGATAAAGAAGGAATACATTATTAGGGGTCAAAGGGTTATTGTAGTAAAAAGGAAAAACTGAGAGGGGAATCGTATCAGTGGGAACGATCGTGCTCAGAGAGAAGTGGAAACGAGAAAATGAGATAAAGCTAGGGCTTGGAAGAATCCATTTTTGGAGCTTAGGAACCTTCAAGTTCCAATTTTCTAAGGGGTTGTATAATGATGGATATGTAGGGATTTAATTGCCATGGTTGTTGCTTAATTTTATTCATGAAATTGCTTTTGGTATGTGTGAATCTATATGACAAATTGTTGATGCAATTGTGTGTTGTGTTGATGCCCTTGGTGTTTGAATGAATTGTCTATGATAATGCTCTGAGGTTCCAAATATTGGATGAATTGGTGTTGATGAACTGGGGAAATATGTTGTATGTATTTGGTATTGAACCTGTAAAATAGGAAAAATGATTTTTGGGGTGAAAAGTGGGATTTTGGAAAGGCTTAAAAGTGATTTCCGTACTTTGAAATAGCACAAAATTGCTTTTGTTGCATTGGAAATCGATTTCCAATTCAAAAACTGAGAAAACTAGCTTCTAGAGAGACTAGCTTTCAATGACTTTGAAAATCTATGACTTTAATAATTTTAGTCAAAATAAAGTTTAATCTTATTATTATAATAATATTAATTATTCCTTTGTTCAGCATATATACTAAAGTTACAAAGTCAGGGGTAACAAGAAAGTTACCCAAGCCATCCCCCTTATGGAGTGGAGGAAATCAATTTCCTAAAATGGGGTAATCGATTTCCTGAAAGTTCTGGCAGCATTTTCATAAAACTTCAAAAATACATAACTTTTACTCGGTTGTCTGTTTGATGAGCCGTTTGAACCTACGAAAAGCTAAAAATATTTTCTATCATATAATTTTTTTTTGAACATGGTGGATGATAATTTATTGGGGACTTATGGCCTTCTGTATGAGTTGTCTGTTATGCTTTCAAGTTATTAGTTAGGACGGTGATTTTTTTCCATATCAAGAATACTTTCATAGGGTAGTATTCTGGACAATTCATATTCTTTAGATAAAGAGTTCCATTTTGATCTTTTTACTTCTTCAGTTCCTTCGTGCGGTACTTCCGATGTATCCCAAACTTCCTTGGCTTTTTTGCAATAAGATATTAGGAAAATTGCGTCCATTCTTAAGGAAGATGCAAATATACTTTTTGCCTTCTTGTCATACTACACTTTATTGTTGTTGTCATCGTTCTAAGAACTTTGTAGCATTGGTTATTCTACATTACTTATAACAATTGTAGGAATGACGGGTCCATCGTTGACAGCACACCATATTTCATCCAATTGTTATTCTAAGTGCACTTACATACAAATTTTCCAAGGTGGCTTAGCGGGATCACCTGAAACTAGAATTTTTTTCGCAGTCATCATTCTTTTTGTGCAATTCCTCCATCCAAAAACACATTTTAACCCCCAAATTTCTACGATTTAATGTATTATTACTTATATCTAACATGTATTTTCAAGTAGACACATCATAACACCATTACTCATCATATTCAATGTTTTCTTATCAAAATCTAACAATTTCAAAACCATAGAAATTTAGAGATTTCATCCTAAACATGAATGTACCCATCATACATCATCATACAATTCCCATAACAATGTAAAAAATTCACTCTTACCTTGATTTCCAATTGATTCTTCAAAGTTCCCTCTTGGTGTTCTTCACCCTTTTCCTCTTTTCTACGTAAAACCTTTTTCTCTTCTCTTTCTAACTTTTATATTTCTTTTTATTAAACCCTTAACAAAATTATGTTATCTCTAGTAACCAACTAATGCGCTTACTAACACACCCCCAAATTACTCTTCGCATTTCATCTTTAGACCCAATTACTTATTATTCTACTATTTTCTATAATCCTCACTTAAGTATGTCGAATCCTACGGTTTCGACATACTTAACCCGACTAACCCATCACATAGCACACCTATCAAATAATTTAAATAAAACCAATTACTCGCAAAACTCAAAAAATTAATTTAATTAATAAAATATAATAAAATAGATATAATTAATACTAAAAATTTAGGTGTTACACGACAGGCTCGAAGTAGATTCCAAAAATGTTGAGAAATGAGAGGGTTATGGAATTTTGTCTAAGTGACATGCCATACTTGATTTTAGGCCAACCAAACATGCATCAACTTATATTTTTTTACTTTCTTACATCCAATGGCTCAATAATGAACTCTTGAATACCAAAGGAAGAACTCTTGATTGTCCCTTGAAGTACTTTGATAATTGCTTGAGAATTTGATGGGGATGTCATGGAAATAAACACATGAACGATACTTGAATCAACTTTGAAAACATGCACCAAACTTGAACTTCTCTTGATCAAATAAAGTTGAATGAAGCTTGAAAAGAATATGACCTAAGATTATAAGTCATGACTTGAAGTAAAAGCTTCTTGGACCATTTGTTGACCAAAACCTTGACTTTGAGAACCAAAACCCTAATTTAGAAAGCAAGCTTGATCTTTTGGCATAATCAACCATAAACCAAGTAGCCTTGAATCTCCAATCATTTTTGACCATTGAATAAAATCCTTTAGGCATTATACACTCTTTTGCTCCCTTAATTTCAAGCCCGTACCCTGTACAATAAGGAAAGAAAGCAACACATATCTTTGTATATTGAATAAGGTTAGCAAATTTAAATTATAAACAAACATAGATGCAAAAAGAAACATAAAGGGTGCTTGGTGATATCTCACAAAAGGCAAACCAAAGGGTTGAGGATTAGGAGGATTGCCATGCTTGTGATCTTTGGTTAAATGATAATGAATGATAGGTGGAATCTGTGGTGTGCGGAAAGTGAATCTCTCAGAGCTGAAAAATTATTTTAAGGAAAAACAAGGGTTCGCCTATCCGAATGAGGAAGGGAACGTGTTACAGGGAACTTTTAATCTATCCAACGAGGAGGAAGGGGAAAAAATATAAATAAGCCCTAGGTTGAGGTAGGTATGGGGAGCACCAGAAATTGAAGGATCGGGAGGTCGGTTATACAAAGGGAAGTATTAGAATCCTAAGTATCCTTAGTATTCTACGGGAGCCCTTATTGTATTTATTTTGCTTGTGCTATTTGGATTGTGTGTTGTTTATTGGGAAAGTTTCTCTTTTGTGTAAGGAGAGAGAGTGAGGATTGTTTGAAAAGATGGGAGACCTAAATAGGTTTTTGGTTTCGTTTGCTTGCAAAGAATCTTGCGAATCTCATGCGTACAAATCTCTAGAGGAAGTCAGAGCAACAGTAGTTTGGGAAACTAGTAGACAATGATTAAAGATTGAAGATGAAAGTTTGATTTCTGGTAAGAGAAAGAGACAAGTTGTCATCCTAACAGAGAGATATCTCGTCTATTTCACCACAAACATTTTTGAAAGTAACAGAAAGAATTCTTTTCATAATAAGAGAGGGACCTTACTTGGGTGCTCAAGTATGCCAGTTACGTTATCTTATATAAAAAGAAGAAAGTTTCAACCATAAGTGAGGGACAACAACCTGGATTTTGAATCAATAGAGTGTGCTGCTTACATCACCTAAACGGGAAATGTTTGATAATGTTTGTAATTTTTGAATATGGTGTAATAAAAGAAACATCTCTTCCATAGAGATGACTCATGTCTCACCTCTTGGGAAAAAATGAAGTTTTGAGTGTCTTGTACAAGGCCCAAGATTGAGGCTTTAAAGAGGGTTGAAAACTGACTCTTTTGAGGATTACTCCACTGGAATTTATTTGACCGAGGAGTTTCTATTTGTTCTGTACTAAGCCCAGAATTGAGGCTGACTCTGAAGGGAATTGTATTTTTGTCTTATACAAAGCCTGAGATTGAGGCTGACTCAGTTGGGAAAAGAAACTTCTGAGTGTGATGAATTGATTTTTGTATTTTTGAGACTCAATTTGTTGAGGGGTTATATTGATGTCTCATATAAAGCATGAGATTGAGGTTTCACCAAGAATATTTACTCTTTTAGGGATGAAAGACTATGATTTTCTAAGTAGGAGAGGCTTCACCGGGAAGTAATCCTCAATCCTGGTCATATTCCTATAATATATATATATATATATATATATATATATATATATATATATATATATATATATATATATATATATATATATATATATTTATATATACAGTTTATATTTGACAGATGTATAAAAAGTATAATATATATATATATATATATATATATATATATATGATGATTATAGCAAGTATACAGTAAATTTATGTGAACAGTAATTCAAATATGAATGAGTGAAGAGAAATGTTTGTTGATGTTTTTTTATGTGAATTATGACTTTTGAAAAATGTCTATTAATGAAGAATGAAAAGGTGTTGGGTCTTACATTCTGATTGATGCCCAGGAAAACTGTTTATGTAAACAGATGAAAATGTTCAAAAGCCGATGGGATCTACAACTCAAGGAGAAGCCCAGGAATACACTGAAAGATGGTGTTTGGGATTTACAACCCAAGGAGAAAGCCCAATTGAAATTTGAAAGACAAATGTTTGAGACTTACAACTGAAGGAGAAGCCCAATTGAAATTTGAAAGCTGTTGATATTGAGTTTTTTATTTGAAAGAAAAGATTGAAGATGATTTTTATTTATGTAAAATAAAAAGGTTTGGGGCTTACATTCTAATAGAAGCCCATGATTTGATTAAAAAAAGGTTTGATTATTTACAAAAAGGGGTTGGGACTTACACTCTAATAGAGAGGCCCATTGAGTTATTTGAAATTTTGAAATGATGTATTGAAAGTTTTAGAGGTTTAATTTGAAGAAAACCCTAATCGTCTAATTAATCAATAGTTTAACAAAACCAAATTAATTAATGAAAAAAAAGTAAGTCAAGATAACACAAGTTGTGTACATTATTCAAGACTTAAAAGATGGTGTTTTATTCACATAAATATTTGAAATTGATTAGGTTAAGAAAATCAAAAGTAAAAATCATTTTTTTAAGCATTAAAATACTAAAAAGATGTTACTTTTAAACCTAATAAAAATACCTCAAATAAATATTACTTTTGTGATTTTTTTTTAGTATTCATGAAATATGTTTGATAAGTGAAGAGTGTGCAGAAAATCATTTGAAAATAATTAAATTTGCTAGGTGAATTAATTAAGTGAAGTTTGAAAAGAAAATGAAGGAAAATAGTGATAAAAATTAGGTTTTGGCTCTCCAAGGAGTTGAACTCACGCCTTTATGCTTACCACACAAAAAATTCTACCAACTGAGCTACACGCTATGGGTGATAGAGAGATGACTTGGTTTGAAAATATGTGAAAAAAGTGTTTAAAATGAGTTTTAAAAATAAAAGGAATGAAAAGGTATGAGGGGGGATCAAACCCCAGACCTAGGGCAAGAGAGGAGAGTAAGAGCACGTGCTGGGCCACTAGGGGGAACAATGTATTCGTTTAATAACACGCATTCCACTCAAAATATATTAAAATGCCTTCTGAGTTCAAAAAATGGCGCGACCTCCATCTTCATCTTCAACCTCAAGCTTTTGAAAATTTGAAATTCTATCTCTCTTTCAACCAAATGCAATGATGTAAACATGGATTTCACTTAATTTTCAACAAGGAACATGATGGTGGTGTTTAATTCCATTTATTTTAAGTGTAACTCAAAATTTTACGCATGAACACTAAGAACCCTAAAACTGAAATTTGATGTGAAATCGTGTGTGTTCATGTTTTTGTTCAATTAAGTGAGGGTTAATGATCTATATGCATGCAGAAAGGTGATGGAAACTTGTTTGAGCAGCTATAGTGCATGAATCATAGAGTTCAGAAAAGAGACACTAACCTTCAAAGTTGAAAATTAAAATCTTGATATGGATGTTCTAGTTGCAAGACAATGATTTGGGAAGCTTCTATGATGATTATGGAAGGTGTTTGGATGCTTCAATTGTACTAAAACTTTCTGGATGGATCTACCCAACCTCAACTGAAGCAACTCCAAGTTGAAGATGAAGATGCTGATTCTGATGCTTCAGAACTCCAACAAGGACTTGGATAACTTCTACATGACATATGTGAAGTGTTTGAATGCTCACTTTCAAAGGAGAAGCTCAAGTTTGAAGAATTCACTTCTTCACTCCATGAAACTTTGAAAAAATGAGAAAAGGAGAGAAATTGGAGAAAGCAAGAATTGAAGTTGCTTTGGTGTGATTTTGAATGATGGAGAGCTCTCTATTTATAGGCAAAGGTCATGAGGTAATCTTGAGAACAAATGAGCTTGAAGATTGAATAACTTAGTGTGTAAGTTATGAAGAATATTCCATTTTACAATAATGATTTTTTTGGCTTAGTTAGGATTCAATCCTCTAACTTCTCATACCTCTAATTATAAGTTGGATTCTGATTTTGTGAGTGATCAACTTGGCATTTGAAGATATTTGTTGATGAATCACCATTTTTTTCATAATTTCCCATTTGTAATGATTACATTTTCACATGGCAAGTGAAAATTTTGGTACTTTGATGTCCTCTTGAAATGATTCTAAATATTCCACTTGATTCTTGGTTGATGACAATTCATAAACATGTGCTAAATTGAAGAAGAACTTGTGAAAATTTGGTGAAATGCAAAACTAGTTATGCTTGAAAACTAGTTCATGAAGCTTTATTCATAATTCCATAACTTCTTGCTCAAGTAAAATGAAAGAGTGTTCTAGGGCTTTTTTGGAAAGATTGTATGATGTACTTCAACTTTCATGTTCAATATCTGGATTGATTCATCTTGGATCAACAAAAAAAGTGGACTTGAAGTTGGTAAGAAAATTGGTTAAAATGACTTGGAAAATTTTTCCAAGTGTTTGAAAGGATTTTCATGAGCTCATAACTTAAAAACCATTCACTTTTTGAGAAAATTTCACCGTGACAAAGTTGTAGACCTTGATTTTCTCTTCAAACTGAGATTTGGAACAAAAAATTTGGTCAAGGGATGAAGAAGTTATGACCTTTCAAAGTTTGAATGAAAAATATGTAATTCTTCATAAAAAAGTCAAAACCCTAAAATGTTGAATTTTGATCCTTGATTGATTTTATTAATTTCTTTTGATGAAATGGATCTAATAACCATATATTCATGATTTTGATCCTCAGAAGTCCATGGTTGACCAATTTCCTCAAAAGTCAACGCTGATCTTAAATAGTTGACTTTTTCCAAATGAACTGTAATCTTGTAAGTCTCGGTTGAATCAGATTCTCCTAACCAAATGAATGATGTGAGTAGATTATGATGGGGTATTGGATATCTTTGAACCATGATTTGTGTCATGGAAACATACTTTGACTAAAAGTCAACCTTCCAGATGAATTAGGTCAAAAACCGTAATTGGGAACCAGATGAAATTGAAAGTTGTTGAATCTTAAGTCGAAGCACACCTGGGCTTAGATATTGATGAGGGGAGCCATATGAGAATATGAGAAAGCTTAAGCTCTTTGCATCATATTTTGAAGCTTGTAATCCTTCTCAAATGAAAGTTTTTTAACTATAGACCCTAATGAATAAAAAAAACCCTAATTTGGCGTTTTTGATGACTTAAGGCTTGATGCCTTGAGATTTGAGATAATATGTGAATGAATGTGACATCTTGATCTTCATGATACACTGAGGATCATTTCAGTAAATGATTGATCCTTTTCCTGAATTTCCTGAGGCTGAAACCCTAATTTGAAGACTTGGTGAACAAGCAACTGCTTTGGGTATCTGCCTTGAGTTGATGATGTATATATGTATGTGAGATGATATAAGATGTGAAATCTTAAGGGGGGTAAAAATTTGGGTATGACAGAATCTTAGAGATAAAAATTTGGGTATGACACTTCCCCGGTTCCATTTCCCTTCATTTTGAGGCACCGTAAATTAACAAGATCTAGACGTGCAAGACCCCCTCGTTTACTAGGAAGCTGGAAAATTTTAGTTGATTTGCCATAACCTGAGATTTGATGTTGCCTCTTGGAACAAAATTGATATCATACTCTGGCAAACCCACTAACCAAGGAACCATCCTGCCCGTATTCTTCATAATTTGAATTATATGATAGTTTATTTTACCATAACACAATGCCATTGAATGTTATGAATCACCTTCTTCGTCATTATAACTACTGACAATGTAATTATCTCTATCTTCTTTTATCTTAGCTTCACACCTCTGAATACTTTGCTGGCGAAGTAATCTGGTTGTTTAGTCTTGTCTTTTTCTTCGACCAATACAAAGCTCATTGTCTAGTGTGTTATTGACAAATATAAGTATAGAGGAACACTTCCATCTATGTGTGTTGTTATAGAGGGGATGCCAAAAATATCTTTAGCTTTGAAAACTCCTCTTCGCATTCACCACTCCACTCAAACATCTCCTTCTTCTTCAGCGTAAAAAAAGTCGAAGGCTTTATCGTTTAAGCATGACACAAACATGGACAAGTCGGCCAATCACCCCGTCCACTACTAAACCTTCTTCATTGGGATGAGGGTTCTCATATTAATGATGTTCTGACACTTGTCAGGGTTCACCTCTATTCTCATTCTAGTAAACATGAATCCCAAAATTTTGGCTGGAAAATACAACATCCACTAATCTCTTATAGATGGCGTTTGCATTCTTATCTAATGGACATAACATTGTAGTAGTAATTACAATAGTTTGACATGACTGTTATCCAACAGATCTATCTCTATATGATTATATATAGTCAATGTAGACGTCATAACGTTTAAAGTTGTAAATTTCAAAAATCCATCTATCAATTTGTCGATGTTTTGCAATAAATATAAATTTTTAGGACATGCGAGATTTATATAGGTTAAATCCACACTTCAAATCATAACTTTAAAGATATAACTAATTTTAAAAATAAATTTGATACTTCTAGAATTTTTTTTTGTAAGCAAGATATTACATAAGGGAGAACTAAGGATTCCCTAACCCGATTACATAATGAAACGAGAAACCCCGACAAAAAAGAAAGATTACACACCAATTAATATTACGAGAGAAATAACAACTGATCATTACTAAACTCGTAAAAGGAATAATTGGAGTGTGTAATTTTCCCGCAAAAAGACCACTTCCATTCCAAAAACTTTATGTTCCACACGGTGTTGTTAATGTTCCAAGCATCATTCCGGAAACAAATTTCATTCCTTACTAACCATAAAGTCCACAATATGGTGAGCCACAGTACTCCTAACTTACTTTCTTTAACCTTATGTAAGTAAATAAACAAGTGTCAATCTATAAAATGCGACAAACACTCATCCTCCATCCTATCCAATTTACCAACCCAAAAATCTATCTCGCTCCATATCTTCTTAACCACCAAGCAATTAAAAAAAAGGAATGATCCCGATTCTCCAAATCAATTCCATAAAAAATACACTTTAAATTATCTGAAGGGAAAGAAATACCTCTATATATCAATAAGGTCATTTGTTGGAAGTCTATTAAGAAGAAGTCTCCATCCAAAAGCCTTAATTTTGAAAGGTGATAAGTGCTTTATTCATGCTAAAATGACTTATTATAACATAGCACTTATCTTGCTTATTTGACCTATTTCTCACAAAAAAACCCCCAATTATTGAATAAACTATTATTGTGCAAGATTACTTGGCTTGGTTTGTTTTTGTGCAGGATTTGGCCTTAAAGCAAAAACCAGAAAACAGAGCATTCGCTGCAGCGAACTATATTTCGCTGTAGCGAACTCCAGGCACTCAAAGACAAAATCCAGAAACAGTGCATTCGCTGCAGCGAGAGGTAGCGAATGGTAGCGAAGGCCCGATTCGCTGCAGCGAACCATATTTCGCTGTAGCGAATGAAGTCAAAATCAAACTTCCCAGTTTCGCTAGCAGCAAGCAGTAGCGAGGTACATTCGCTGCAGCGAACCTTATTTCGCTGTAGCGAACTTTGGCGGTTTCTAGAAGATTTGAATTTCTTAAAGCTGAAGAAAACATTCGCTGCAGCGAAATACCCTTCGCGTAGCGAACTCTGGCGGTTCAACAGAGACTTAACAATGAAGCAAGGCATTCGCTGCAGCGAACTTCTGTTCGCGTAGCGAACTCAGGCGGCCAGAACAGCTATAAAAGGAGCAGAAACCAGTTCAGAAGTATTCATTCACTTTTATCTTGTAATACCTTTGTAATAGTAACAGAAATAGAGGCTTTTAGGGAGAGGGAGCTGGACATACATCGAGAGTCGGGAAATCGTCGTTGATGTCGTTCCAACTCGAATCTTCCATTGTTCTTCAAGCTACCATGAGTAGCTAAATCCCTCTCTTGTTGGGATTGGTCGTAGTTCACCAAACAGTATGTATTTCTTTGATCATGGCGTTATATATAATTTATGTTTGAATCATTATCGTTGTTATTTTCGTTTTTACCGTTTATTTCATGGATTGAATTGATATTGACAAATACGATTCTAATCTCGATCCAAGATAACAACTATTAAACTCTAAATGCTAGACATAGATTTAGGTTTAATATTCACTTCAAGTATTGAAACTTAATGCTACCGTATCGTTTAATAGGCTGAGAAATCGTCGATTAAACCATAAGGTAGAAATATCAACAAACGTTTAGACATGAACTTTGTTGTGAGCAATACGTGATGATATTGAAACAAGCATACATTATGTATAAATGATCTAAGATTTACATATTGAATTGGTGGATGAAAACCAATTCCCAACAAGTCTATTCCTCTAAACTTATCTTTCGTTATTTACGCAATTTTACTTTCCGTAACTTTCAACCAAACAAACTTGAAACTCTATGCTTAGAACTATAGAAATTGTTGAACGGTTTTGATATCGCTCCAATCCCTGTGCATACGATAATACAAAATACTTACATTTGACTTGTACTTTCTACAACATCAAATTGGCGCCGTTGCCGGGGATTGGCGTTTAAGATATTAAAACATCGCAATCGTTTCTATACTTTTAAGCTTTGTGCATTTGTTTATATATTGTATATATTTTTCTGTTTGTTGCAACGTGTGCTCAAGTGTTTGGATAGGTGGAAAAATTTCGGTTTATGCTTCGAGGCAAAAGTTCAAAGGAGAAACTTCTTTTTGATCCCGAGATCGAAAGAACAATCCGAAAGAACAAAAGGCAAACAAAGAGGCAAAAACAACTATCCAAACAGAAAAACCCAAAGAAATGAGCTTCTACATCAAATACTCCTTCAAATCATCCTATCAAAGAAACCATGGCAGCAGAAAATCAAGTGGAACCACCCTGCGAAAGCAGCCCAAGACGGTTTGCCCGTCTCACCAACAATCCAGCCGCAAGACGAGCTGAGATGAAAACAGGATTGCTGCAAATCATCTATGCTAATCCTTTTGCAGGTCTGGATCATGAAGATCCCTACACTCACCTCACCCGATTCTACGAGATTGCTGGCACATTAGGTACACCAGAAGCGGAAGAGAAAGCTGTGTTCATGAGACTTTTTCCGCACTCGTTGATTGGTAAAGCAAAGGATTGGTACCTCGATCAAGCAACAGAAACCATGACCAATTGGAATGTCTTAGAGAGAAATTTTCTTCACAGATTCTTTCCTCATAACCGATTCATGGATGCAAAAACAACCATTGCCACGTTCACTCAATCTACAACCGAGACTTTGTGTGAAGCCTGGGAGCGTTATAAATCCATGTTACGGAAATGTCCAAACCACGGTTTCGATGACATGTCACAAATCCATATTTTCCGTAATGGATTATTACCTCAACCAAAGCTTTTACTTGACGCAACAGCTGGAGGTTCCTTGATAGCAAAAAGTGCAGCGGAAGCAATTGCAATCATCGATAGAATGGCTCTCACGGATCACCAGGTGCAACACAATCGAGGAACCGTGCAAAAGAAAGCTGGAATTTTGGAATTAGGCACAAATGACGCAATCCTAGCACAAAATAAACTACTCACTCAAACCGTGGAAGAATTAACAAAACAATTGTCCAAGCTGCCTCAACAACTCAAAGAAATGCACGGGTCGTCGAGCACATCGCAACAAGTAGCCTTATGTGAACTTTGTACAGGTGACCATCCAACCGGTTTTTTTCCTCCGATCAATGAAGAAGTGAAGTATATGGGAAATCAGCAGCAGAGGCAGGTTCCTTACAATCAAGGTTACCAACACAACAACAACGCAAGCTATGGCCAAAACCGACCAAATCAGTACCAAAGTTACACACAGCCAGATAAGCTTTCAAAAATCGAGGATACCTTGAATCAATTTATGCAACTGTCCATGGCAAACCAGAAGAACACTGATGCATCGATTAGAAATCTTGAAACGCAAGTTGGGCAGATTGCAAAGCAACTAAGTGAGCAACAAAGAGGTACGTTTTCTGCCACCACTCAAGTTAATCCCAAGGAAACCTGTAACACAATTACGACGAAAGCTGGTGATATCGTCCAAAACAAAGTTGGAGAGAATTCAAAAGGCATAGTTGTGGAGAAAAATCAAGAAAAAGGAAAACGTAAGGAGGAGGAAGAAAACAATGCGGATCCTGGACAAGTTACCTTACCAATTACCATTGGACATCTCTATTTTGATAACGCTTTAGTTGATCTTGGATCAAGCGTAAATCTTCTTCCGTGGTCCACCATGAGAAAGATTGAAGATCTTCATTTGAGCCCTACAACAATGAAATTACAACTTGCCGACAAATCAACCACAAAACCAATTGGCGTAATGAAAGACGTAAAGATCAAAGTGGAGGGTTTTCAATGTTCAACTGACTTTGTGGTAATAAGCCTGAACGGTAATGAAGACAGCCCTCCAATCTTAGGTCGTCCTTTCATAAAAATGGCAAGAATGATGATTGACGTGGATGAAAGGAAAATGAAGGTAAGGCACAAATATGGAGAGATCAATTTCACATTGTTTCAACACAAGAAGGATGACTATTCAAAAGATAAAGCTCCTGATGAATTAGGCCTGGAAGCATCCAAAGAAATGGACGAGAAAGAAAGGCCAAAGGATGGTGGCAAGGACATTTTGACGAATTCATACAAACCACCATAAAGCTTACTCGAAACAGGCGTCGAGCTAATGACGTTAAACAAGCACTTGTTGGGAGGTAACCCAACTTTTCATTGCTTTCATTTCCTTTATGCATAATTACTAGATTAGTAGGAAGAAAATGGCGTGACATGGTACAAAGAAAAATTCTGCAGAAAACTGAGTTCAGCAGAGTTCGCTACGCGAAACCCTGATTCGCTGCAGCGAACACAACAGAATCAGCAAAATTTCTTTGCCAATCATGCCATCTTCTTCATCTTTAAATTTTGTGTGTTTTAATCTAGTGATTAGTTATGTGTCTTATGACCAATCCAAGAAAGTGAGGTAACCTTCCATTTTTCACTATATGCTAAGGAGACTGACAAATTCTTGTTTTAACTTGTTTGATTCATGCTTAATCTTGCATTTATGTTGGTAATTGCAAAGACATAGAAGGGATCAAGACAATTCTTTGAAATTGAGCATAACTACTAAACCAAATATAGCCTCATTATCCCTTGTAAGTGAGTGATCTTTTGCAAACCCTTTTTGAGCCATATGACAATGAATCTATCATTGATGAACTGAACAATACATTAAGTAAACCACTTAATGGATATTGTTCTATATCTCTGAAAATCATAAAAAGTTCATATATGATAGATTCAATTTTTCCTTGAATAAATACCTTGAAACCATGATATCTTTTGCCAAATCTCAAAGAGCATTCAAAGAAAGTAAGGTGTTGTTCAAGTTGGGGAGAAAAGAGAAAAAGACTTTCTTCAAAAGAAAAGAAAAAGATGTGAGAATCAAAAGAAGAAATAAAAAGTAAGAAAAGAAAAATGAACAACAAGAAAAAATGCATTCAAAAAGAAAGAAACAAGAAAGGTATGATGAGTGATATGTGTAGAAAAATCACAATTTATGAATGCTCTTCTAAAAAGAAAAAATCAACAACCTTTTTGTTTCCATAAATGACACTTCCTTGGTACCTTAGCCACATTACAACCATAAAAGACCTTAGTGATCTATGTTCTTGCTTATCAACATATCTTGCTTGGATGAAAGTATGAATTGATCTAGATGTTGGCAAAATTTGTCATGTGAGAGATCAACATACCTCATCATTTTCACTTATACAAAAAGTGTGGTAAGTGTGATTCATGATTAACATGTTTAGTGCTTTGGATTGATTGACATAGTTTTTATGTGGAAGACTTGTTTCATGAATATGTCTAAGTACTAAAGGAAGTCATAAAACATTTATCCTTGGATGTTCAAACTTCAAAGAGCCATGTGCCTCCTATACTCCATTGAGAAATTTGTTTAATCATGTGAAGGTGGTTTAGAAACTCTTGCTTTTGTTTTTACTTTGATTGAGGACAAGCAAAGATTCAAGTTGGGGAGAGTTAATTTGATGTTGTAGAAAGTACAAGTCAAATGTAAGTATTTTGTATTATCGTATCCACAGGGATTGGAGCGATATCAAAACCGTTCAACAATTTCTATAGTTCTAAGCATAGAGTTTCAAGTTTGTTTGGTTGAAAGTTACGGAAAGTAAAATTGCGTAAATAACGAAAGATAAGTTTACAGGAATAGACTTGTTGGGAATTGGTTTTCATCCACCAATTCAATATGTAAATCTTAGATCATTTATACATAATGTATGCTTGTTTCAATATCATCACGTATTGCTCACAACAAAGTTCATGTCTAAACGTTTGTTGAGATTTCTACCTTATGGTTTAATCGACGATTTCTCAGCCTATTAAACGATACGGTAGCATTAAGTTTCAATACTTGAAGTGAATATTAAACCTAAATCTATGTCTAGCATTTAGAGTTTAATAGTTGTTATCTTGGATCGAGATTAGAATCGTATTTGTCAATATCAATTCAATCCATGAAATAAACGGTAAAAACGAAGATAACAACGATAATGATTCAAACATAAATTATATATAACGCCATGATCAAAGAAAATACATATTGTTTGGTGAACTACGACCAATCCCAACAAGAGAGGGATTTAGCTACTCATGGTAGCTTGAAGAACAATGGAAGATTCGAGTTGGAACGACATCAACGACGATTTCCCGACTCTCGATGTATGTCCAACTCCCTCTCCCTAAAAGCCTCTATTTCTGTTACTATTACAAAGGTATTACAAGATAAAAGTGAATGAATACTTCTGAACTGGTTTCTGCTCCTTTTATAGCTGTTCTGGCCGCCTCAGTTCGCTACGCGAACAGAAGTTCGCTGCAGCGAATGCCTTGCTTCATTGTTAAGTCTTTGTTGAACCGCCAGAGTTCGCTATGCGAAGGGTATTTCGCTGCAGCGAATGTTTTCTTCAGCTTTAAGAAATTCAAATCTTCTAGAAACCGCCAAAGTTCGCTACAGCGAAATAAGGTTCGCTGCAGTGAATGTACCTCGCTACTGCTTGCTGCTAGCGAAACTGGGAAGTTTGATTCTGACTTCATTCGCTACAGCGAAATATGGTTCGCTGCAGCGAATTGGGCCTTCGCTACCATTCGCTACCTTTCGCTGCAGCGAATGCACTGTTTCTGGATTTTTGTCTTTGAGTGCCTGGAGTTCGCTACAGCGAAATATAGTTCGCTGCAGCGAATGCTCTGTTTTCTGGTTTTTGCTTTAAGGCCAAATCCTGCACAAAAACAAACCAAGCCAAGTAATCTTGCACAATAATAGTTTATTCAATAATTGGGGGTTTTTATGTGAGAAATAGGTCAAATAAGCAAGATAAGTGCTATGTTATAATAAGTCATTTTAGCATGAATAAAGCACTTATCAAAAGGCACATCCAATTTCCACACTAGCCCAAAAGCTCCATCAAACTTGTTTGGAGGACCGAAAGGAATTTGAAAGCTACCATAAAAAGAAAAACACGAGGCAACCTAAAATTCTGCTTATGAGTTATCAGTCTATTCTACCAAGTCTTTACGTTCCAATAAACCATAAAATCCTTCCATCTGATCCCGAAAAGAAGCCAAACTGACCGTGAGACCGGGATTTTCCACAACCACTGTGTTTAAGCCAAAATCGCCCCATTGCCACATTCCTTCAAACCAACCTCCTATAGCCGCAACCGAAACTCTCTTTAAGCAAGATGCCGTGAATAATTCCGAATATTCCTCCTTCGAAGTAATTCCTTCAAACCACTTAGCTTCCCAAAAAGGGGGTATTGAAACCATTATACGTAATAAACCTACTACAAGCAACAATAGGATCAAGAAAAGAATATTTACCAATTTTTAAAATATCCATCCACCAAGTTGAGAAAGAAGAGGAATATTTTTCTTTTCCATCGCAAAAAAACTTGACACGATAAATCTCCATAGCGCGCTTTCAAAATATCAAACCAAAGGGAGTTTTGGCCTTGAAGATTCTCATCTCCACCTGTTAATAAGAGCTAAATTAAACACCGTTCTCAAAAGGTAAGTTTACATCCTTCAAACTCACCCAATATATCTTCCTCTTTTCCTCCACTCCCCCCCCCCACAAGAAGTTACTTTGAAGCCTAGTAAACTTTTTATCAAGCAACAAGGATTGCAATCCCTGTTGCTTGATATCGAATTGAATATTAACTCTGAAGATGTTATTGTTTGGCCTTTTGATGTGTCAAAATGCTTTACGGTTCAATCTTTCTACAAATTGTTAATGCAAGATCCAGTTGGTGGTGTGTTGGAGCTTGGTAATAACCAGGGGCTGAACATGATTTGGGAGGCCCAGGTGCCATCTAAATAAAAGTTTTTTGGCCGGAGATTATTGCAGGATAGATTATCGACGAGGAAACAATTATTACGAAGAAGAGTTATATTGCATAACCTAGAGGCTCTATGTGTATTTTGCGAACAACATAGTGAAAATTCAAACCATATATTCATTTTCTGTCCTAAGATCCAAAGACTGTGGTCAAGTATTACTCAATGGATGGAATTAGACACCCATTTTGCTGTAGATTGTTGCAGCCAAATTTAGATGTGCGTAACCTCTCTGTCGGGCAAGATATAAAGAAAGAGGGTGGCAGCTATTTGAGTGACTATTTGGTGGTGCATTTGGAAGCTTAGAAATGATATGATATTTAATAATGCGGTATTTGATAGCGAAGAATTATTTTATTTGATACTTTGGCATACTTGGTGGTGGCTTGTAATAGTATCCAAAGATAGAATTATGTGTAACTTTTATGAGTGGTTTAAAAATCCGTCTTTGTGCATTTGAATTTTGATTACTGTTGGCTTTCAGGTTATCCTGTTCTCTCTTGTAAGGGTTGATTACCCCTAGTACTCTCTTTTTAATACAAGAGTTATTTATGAAAAAAAAGGTCTATAATCGTCCAAGCTTAATGGATTTTGAGACTTTAGTACCAAGGCCAAAAAAGAAGAAGTGATTACCTTTGAAAGAACTTTTCCAGTAAAGAAATAATTGAAGAAGCTAATAAAATCATCTTTAAGAAAAGGCCAACAATTCTTTATAAAAAAATGAGTAACCGTCCGGACCCGGGCTTCTTGCTCCCCCACACCCTCAAATTTCCTCCTTTGTTACTTCTTCAAGAAAAGGTTTTTCAAGATCCATCACATCTGCTTCACTAATACTTTTAAACGGAACCCCATCCAACAAGGGCCTAACCTCTTTCGATTCTATTAACTTGTTCCCAAAATGATTCAAAACTGCCTCCCTAACTTCCCCCACCGAATCCACCATCCTACCTGGAGTAAGAATAATACCTATATGATTAAGTCTTCTTCTATGTTTCATCACCTTATGAAAAAAACCACTATTTGAGTCTCCATCTTTAATCCATCTCAATCTTGATTTTTGTAAAAGCATATTTTATTTAATCCTCAAGTTTCTCCAAAAACGTCTAGTTGGTTCTTTTCTTTTTTTCTAAGTTCTTGTTAAGCATAAAAGTTGAATCAACTTCCAACCTCTCATCAGCCAAATTTAAGTCTCGAACTCCCTCTTCCACTTTCAACCTCTCATCGGCCAAATTTAAATCTCGAACTCCCTCTTCCACCTCCAAATCGGTCTTCCCAAACACTTTCTGGTTCCACCTTCTAAGTTTGTCTTTTAGAAGTCTAAGTTTTACTTTCAAAACAAAATCTCCTCTTCCTTCCACTTTCAAACTTTTCCACTCTTTCTCCACAAAGAAAATAATCAAATGAAAACCATTCGTTATTGAACTTGAATGGTTTTGGCCCCCAATTTGAATTATCCGCCGCTATCCAAATCGGACAATGATCTGAAATATCCCTTGAACCAATTAATTGATCAATCACTCCCCATCGATTAACAATATTATTCGATAAGAGAAACCGGACTATTCTACTCATCGATTTCCCATCTCCATTATACCAAGAATTTTTTTCCCTTACCCGGAATATCTACCAAAGAACTCTTGTTAATAAAATCCGCAAATAACTCCTCTTCATTATGGTTTACCAACTTTGCCTTACCTTTCCTTACTCTACTATGTTTAATAGCATTGAAATCTCCTCCCAAAATCCATTCTCCGTCTTTGAAAGACTACTTAAACAATAACAAATTCATCCACAAAGTTTTCTTCTTACTCAAGTCACACGAGGAATAAATATTCACCAAATAATAGATATTATTCTTCCAACAGATTTTAATCCCCAAACAGACCTCCTCTTTAAAACTATTTAAAACCTCCAAATTACCGCCTTCCATAAAATCAACAAACCCCCCGACCTTCCCAAACTAGTTATCTTAGTCTCCTGTACCATAAAAATATCTGCATTGCCCTTTTTAATCAAATTGCTTATCTTTCTCTTTTGAGTGCATTCACTTTCCCTCTTATGTTCATGGAAATAATTATCATGTCAAAACTTTTTTAATCTCCGTCTTTTCTTCTATTCCTTTACCACCACCATATTTCAAGTTATCAAATCCTACTAACAAGATTATTCCGCCCCTCTGCATCAACCACTCCCAAAACAACGTTTGCCGACCAAAGTTTGCAACCTAAGTTGCTATCCAATAACTCCCATTGTCTCCCGTTGTTTCTACAAATATCGGACTCCTCCTTTTAATCACCATAACAAACCGAAAGGCTTCCGCTAATTTGACATCCGCTTCCAAAGAATTGTTCAAATGCCCTTGAAATAAAAACTACACTTATATTTTAATTTAATAAAAACAAAAGAAAAATGTCACTTCTCAATGCATTTTTACAGGAATTTTTTTCTCCAATAAAGTCTCAACATATTTCATTTTTTTGCTGTTAAAAAAACAAGTTATATAATACTCCTATATGTAAGTTTCGTACGTCTAGATAAAGAAAAAGAAAAAGCTTGGATTGGCTCGATAGAAAAATACAAACAAAGGAATCAAAATGAACAGTAGTAATTCAAAATAAAGATGATCAGGTACTACTGTTACTGTATCCATGCTTAAATTTATTACATTATAATAAAAAAATTTAAAAAAATAAAGAAAAATTGATGACAGAAGTATGGTGGGTCAGTAGTATTGAACTAGTCAGAAAGGGTTAGAAAACAAGATGGCTCTAAACAAAACATCTTGATTGTAGTACTGGCCCGCCAAGTTTGATTTAAAATGTAAAGAGAGGAGAAGAACAAAGATTTGATTTAGTGGAGACACATGCAAATATTATTATTACTATTATATGATTATGATATTACTATGATATTATTATATTATGAAATGGAATTGTAGAAAATCGAGGACACTCTGTAAACGTTCTTAACTTTGAAAACAACAGGTGAATGAAGCAAAGCTAATCACTCCCATGCACACGTCCCTTTCGCTCTCCGTTCCCCCACCTCTGCCGCCTCTGCATTCTCTCTCTCTCTTCTTCTTTCTCTCTCTAGGAGTAACACATATCCATTGGGAATGCCGACCATTCATTTCTAGCTAGCTAGTTAGCTAGGTCTTTCTGCTTCTTTTTCTATTTAATTCTTTATATATATATATATATATATATATATATATATATATATATATATATATATATATATATATATATATATATATATATATATATATATATATATATATATATATATATATATATATATATATATATATATATATATATAATATTTGGTGAAAAGGAATCATGTCTCTTGTTTAAGTCTATTATGTAAAATTCAATAAAAAAACGATACATAGTAAGACCGAAATATAAGATAGAAATATATTTAAAATTTTGACTCGTCTTGTAGAAAAATGCATACAAAACTGATATGTTTATAAGATCAAATATGTTGTTTTACAACCATGAGAAGAATGTATCTTCTTTTTAAAATTAAAAAGTTAAAAATTCATTTAAAAATCATTATTTTATTTTAACTTTAATTTAGATATATCAACTTTTATTCACCATATTTATTTTTATTTTTATTGTACAGGGAGTAGCTTATTTTTAAATTGATAGATTTCTAAGTATATTGAAATTTACAAAAAACACTCACAAGTATTTTTTTGAATTTTGAATTTTAATATTTTAATTTACTTTTACAATTTAATTTAATCATTGAATATGTTTTACTTTGACTACTTTAGTCTAAAAAATAATTATCCAAATATATATTGAAATATATTTGGAAATTTAATATATTTAAAAGTTATAATAATAGCATTTAACTAGAGGTGGCAAAACGGGCCTGGCCCGCGGGGAAAGTCCGTTTTAATCGCACTTTTTCGCGGAGAGGGGGAGGTTTTAAGCCCGCTCCTTTTAGTGTGTCCGCCCCGCCCCACCCCGTTTTTTTGTGGGCTTTTGCAGGCATGAGTTTTTTCATACAATTTTGCTATTTTTAGGCCTAAATCGTTCAATGCCCGCGGACTTCCCGTCCCGCCCTCACTTTTTTGCGGGGCGGGGCAAGGTTTTAGACTCGCACTCTCTAATATGCCGCTCCGCCTCGCCGCATTATTTCGCGGGCTTTTGCGAGACAGACCTAAATGGGACGGACATGCCCGTTTGCCACCCCTACATTCAACCTATGTATTCAGAAATCAAAATAATTAGTTGTTCACTTAATATTCAAATCAAATATATTATTCAAGTCAAATTTGGATCTAGTTCCACAATGAGTTTCTCTAATTTTAATAATAATTATATTATTTTTTATTGAATAATAGAAAGAATTCAATTTGATATCATTTTTTAAAATATTCTGATTACATTGACTTTAAAATTGATTGAAATAGTTTTTTAATATTATATCTTAATCTTGTATAGATATAAATAAGTCAAGGGCAATGAACTTTGAAGTTTGAAGGTCAAAACAATTCTTTACTTAAAGAAATAAGCAATCACATATTACCAAAAACACATAGAAATAAGCAATCACATCAATATTTATAGGGTTAGTTATGTTGTAAGAAAATGTTTTCTCGGACCCCGGTTGATTGATGTAACTTGATTATGACACTTCATTATTTCATAAAAAGTAATGATATACTTTTAATAGTATGTTGATGTACTTTATGGTTTTAATTAGAGTGTGTTGTTGGTATTGTTTGGTTTCTAGTCAAAATTTTATTTGAAAATATTAAATGGCATGTGATTTAGTTAGGTTTGAATGATTCCATCGATTTTATTCTTGTCTCAATTGGATCAACCTTTACAAACAAAATATAAATTATTTAAAAACAAAATGTAAATTATTCCATTAAGTCAAGTTAATTAATATCTATGTAGAGATACATATACTTAGTTACTGATGGGCAAATTTAATTATTTATTTTTGAAAAGTGAATTTATAAATAATAAATTAAAAAATTAAAAATATACATTAATTATATAATAATAAATAATTCTTTTAGTGTAAATAACAAAAATATATATTTTTAAACTTAAAAAAAACAAACATATATGATATGCAATAGACAAAAATTAATATTATGAATCTTGAAACAAATAGAATTGTAAAAATAATAAATTATGTTAAACATAACTATCATTAAGATAAAACACACAAAAATGAGGAATTGATAATTTGATTAACTATTGATAAAAATTGTAAAATTTGATATGATTGGAACGATTTTTACTAAAAAATGTTATATTTAAATTTTGTATCTTTAAATAATAATCTTTCCTCAAATATATATATATATATATATATATATATATATATATATATATATATATATATATATATATATATATATATATATATATATATATATATATATATATATATATATATAGGGGATGACTCAAGTGAGAACACTTGGTTATTATGAGAAATGAGAACAATGAATCACAACCATCAGATTTAGATTTGTTGATTTTAATGGACATGATATGTTTCTCTTTCTATGTTGATTTAAAATAAATAATAAGAATCATAGAAAGAGAAACAAATCATGTCCATTAAAATCAACAGATCTAAATCTGATGGTTGTGATTCATTGTTCTCATTTCTCATAATAACCAAGCGTTCTCACTTGAGTCGTCCCCTATATATATATATATATATATATATAAAGGAGAAATGAGTTTAAGAGATATTCACTCTAAATTATATATATATATCAAACATTCCTCAAAACTCAAAAGGACAAAAAAACACCAAAATGAAAGCACCTAACAATACCTCCTACATAAATAAAAGGCTCCACAATCAATAAAAACATGATATGGCAATGAGCTGCCTCAATAGACAAAGAAAGAATTGATCCAAGTACAAGGAGGTCCCAAGGACATCTAAAACCTACTTCCAAGAAAAGAATATAATGTGATCCCCCAATTACTTAAAAGATCACAAGAGTATTTGATAAACTTAAGTTATTCTACAACTTTCAAATCCACCTTATCATTAAATGTGAAACAATTTTTAAGTGGTGCTTAAGATGGGACCACCTTAGAGAAAATAAAAAATCAAGAATAAATCCAACAACTCAGATAGAAGAACAAACTCTTGTTCTAACAAATTAACCATTGTGTACCAAAAATTTGACTTGAAATTGTAGGTCTAGAACAAATGGCATGTAGTCTCTTAATTGCCTGATCTAAAATAATCCCGCTTGTGAAAAGGTTATAACCTTGTTGTGTCACTTCTTGTGCTATGTGGTTACTTTCATTGTATTTTTGTGATTTTCATCTCCACATTTTTATTATATTATCTTCTCCGTTTTTAAATGAGTGTCGTTTTAGAAAAAAAAATTGTTTTAAAATGTATATCATTCTCACTTTTTAATGTAACAATGATTACTATTTTTCCAATTTTGTCATTTAATTATTAGTCTATACTTTATTCCAACATATTAATAAGGTTAATTTAGTAAAAATGTTATGTCTTATGATAACTTTATTATATTTTTTAATCCTTGTGCAAAAATCTTAAACGAGATTCATTTTAAAACGACTAGAGTATTTTTTCTATTAAAAAACGTAATATTTAAAGTACGTGCTCTACAAAGTGAATTATATCTTGCTTATTGAAAAAAAAAATCAAAGTGAATTATAGAAGTTTTGAACTCATTTATTTTTAACATGGATCTTCATTTTAAAAGCTAGATTCTCAGTAATTTATTTATTTTTAACATGGATCTTCGTTTTAAAAGTTAGGTTCTGAATAACTTAAGTATTTTATATGAACTAATACAACATAAAAATAGCACACTCTCAAGACCTAAACCTCTACCTTTCTATCAATCTTTGGGATTATAATTACTGGTAATTCCAGGTATGTCTTCAACTCATATTTTAAATAAAATTTTGTGTGATTAATTGCTATTTATTTATGTAGTGTAAGAATAAAATATTCTAAGCAAATGATAAAAAAATGGAGAGAGAAAGAAAAACACTTTCTAGGTCTATTCAATCCCTTAATACTTAAGTAGCATTGATCTCTCTCTTTCTCTTTCTCTCTCTCTCTCATTTGCTCTCATATTTATCTCCCTTCCCAAACAGTAACTCTCAACAAACAAGAGGATCAGATCCATAGGAAGTGTTTTATCTGTCTATCACATACCAAAAAAAAACTTCACACTGATCAGTCAATCCCATCAATCAAATCATAAAATCAAGAATTCAGAAAAGGAGAAAGTGAAGAATCAACAAAAAGAGAAACAAAAAAAAAGAAAACAAAAGAAAAAACATGTCCTCTTCATCATCAACTTCCTTTTCACCGGACCAGCAACAACAGCAGCAGCAACAACTCTCTCCTTCCGACCAGCTCTGTTATGTTCATTGCAATTTCTGTGACACTGTTCTCGCGGTATTTTCTTCTCTCATCTCATTTCATCACTTTTTCTTTTTTCAGCATTTTTTTTTTCATCACACTCTTAATTTTTTTTGTTTTTTTTTTTGAAGGTGAGTGTTCCTTGCACAAGCTTGTTCAAGACTGTTACAGTGAGATGTGGCCATTGCACCAACCTTCTCTCGGTTAACATGCGCGCTTTGCTCCTCCCTGCTGCTAATCAGTTTCATCTCGGACACAACTTTTTCAACCCTCAAAATCTTATGGTATGTGTGTGCCTGCGTGCTTGCGTGTGCGTTTTCTGCATCAGAATTTCTATATAAAAATATCTAGTTTTTTTTATAGATTTTTTGGTTTGTATTTCATGAATTAGGTTTTCAGTTTTCTTCATATTTTGAGTTGGAATTGGAAATTTTGTTTGATTCTGAGAAACTAGGTTTAATTCAACAATCTTTGAATTTCAGGAGGAGATTCGAAATGCACCTTCAACAAACATGATGATGAATCAGCTTCCAAGTCAAAATGATTTGATGATGAACACAATGATGAGAGGAGGACATCATGAAGAAATCCCTAAACCTCCACCTGCGAACCGACGTAAGAATTTGTTATTTTCTTCTTCAATTGTCGAATAATTTGTTATCATCAAGATTTTTTTCCATTTTTTTTCATGTATATAAGTTGTCATTTTTTCTTCTGTTATGTGAAGTTAGTTTATTTTCAATTTTTCTTTCATTTTTGATTTTTTAATAACACAATGGAAGAAAAGGTATGAAAAGTAAAGAAAAAACACCTGAAACACTTGTGTCCATTTTACACATCTTTTGAGTTCATTCATAGTTGTGCTACTCAACCAATTAAATAAAAAAGCAAAAAAAAAAAGTAAAAAAAAAAAAGTCCATCCCTATCAAAAACTCACTTCTCAATATGAAACAGTGTTTATGTGTCTGCCATACTATACTGCAAGTGGAAAAGAAAGAACAATCTTTAGCACATTTATCTCATGCATTGCTTTTTTCATCTTACATCAATCAATGCAAAAACTCTACTCAAAATTCAACATTAACTAACAAATTTTGGCAAACCCTAATTACTAAGAAAGTAATAAAAAAAATGTAAATTTTGTGAGATTTATATTTTGTTTCTCATTGTATGTATGCATGTCTCCTACCATGCAAACATTGAGTGAGACAGAATTCTCCCCCGGAAAAATAGTGGTGAATCCATTGAGAGAGTGATTGTTAGCTAGAGAAAAAAAAATGATAATGATGAGGTAATGATGGAAAATATAGATAGATAGAGAGAGAAAATGTAGAGAGAGAAAGAAGGGTTCTGATTTGGCAATAAGGTCAGCAATGTTTATTTAATGTTCCTGTCTGTTTGCCTGAGCAATATCCGTGTGTTTGCTTGTCCAGCTCCGGAGAAGAGACAGAGAGTTCCATCTGCTTACAACCGCTTCATTAAGTAAGTTTAATATCACTTATTTCATCTTATTTATAGTATTAATACATAACTTTACTAACTTATAAATAACTTTTTTTTTGTCAACACTTATAAATAACTTCTATATAACCCTAATATCCAAGTTTTTAAATAACGATGATTTTCGCAATTTTTATTTGGTATAAATGTTGCGACACTGATTACGCTTTTCGCAGTGCAAATTAATTGAAAAATGTGAATTATAATATTGTTGTCGCGGTCGTTTTTATGTTAATAAAACTGTTTTTTAATACCTTGCTGAAATATGATATATGGATCTAAAAAGGATTTCATTAATTATAACATGAATATTAACAAATGTTTAATCATATTAACTCATATGATTTTTTAGTGAATGTTTAGAAAAAGTAAAATTCCAAAATTTTAGAAAAAAAGTATTTTCTCGGAAAAATCTATTTACTGATATGAATTTAGTGGAAAAAATTGAAACATATATAATTTTATCATTGATTTTTTTAATGAAAATATTATTATAAAATATTTCCTTACTAATTTTTTCTTAAATTTTTATTTATTTTAAATTCAAATTGTGTTAAAAATAATAATTGTCCACCAGTGAAACATTTTTTAGAGGTCTAACAAACCATTTGTTTCCAATTTTTCAACTTAAATTTATTTTAATAAAAATAATATTCATAAACATGGTCTTTTTGGTAATATTACCCACCCCAATAGTAATTTTTACGATTTTTGCAAGGATCTGATAATCTTTCTATCGTAGTTCAGTTGGTGTGTAATTTTGCTTTTCTGTAATCGACTTTGAGAATGTTTAGTTCTCACTTCAATATATTTCTAGTTTATTAAAAAAAAACTTTTTACACACCTGGTGCATGGTTGTCAAACTTGTCTATAAATGACTAGAAAAAAAAAAGAAAATATCTAAATAAAAAACTGGAAACGAAATTAATATATATTTCAATTTGTCATTTAGTATTTGAGATATTTAAATTAAAGGAGAAATTTATTTTTTATTTCAATTTTTTGTAGATAATTCATCTAATTGTAGTGGTGAACAGTGGTTGTTAGATTTTTATTTTTTGTTTCTATTAGAATGACATTGACAAAATATATATGATTTAAATTCCAGGGATGAGATTCAACGTATCAAAGCTGGAAATCCTGATATAAGCCACAGAGAGGCTTTTAGTGCAGCTGCAAAAAATGTGAGATCCAATAAAATTCTAAACCTTACTCTCTTAAGTACATTTTTCCCATTTTAGATTATTTTCAATCACTTCTAATTATATAAAAACTCTTTCTTACTATAACTATTTTCTTAGTCAAGTCGCTTTCATAGTAAAAAAAATTGTCGATATCATTGTTAATTGATCCAATTGTGATTGACGTTAGATTTGATAGGGAGGACACGATTCGATCCTCTGCAACTACAATCTAAAGGATGTTGATCCACTTGATGTCAGAGTTGATCCTCAAATCGAATTATACCAGTGATGATAACCTAAAAAAAATTGACGATAATTTAAATTTGTATATTTATATTTGATATCTTTACGCAACTATCAATTGAACTAATTTTGTCGACAATTTTTTTTAATATTATTTAGATTTAATAATATTTTTGTTGAAGTATGTATAAAGTTAAAAAGAGTTTGCTCATGTGTGGGGTCCATATTAATTTTTTCAGTGGGCCCACTTTCCACACATTCATTTCGGACTTATGCCTGATCATCAACCCGTGAAGAAAGCTAATGTTCGTCAGGTACTTTGAAAACCCTAGCTAGCTATATACTGTAACCACTTTTTCTTTTTTGGCAGCACATTGAATGAAAAAGCATAACACTTATTTCTAGGGTTTCTAATACCTAAAATTCTTTTCATTGTGTAGGACTCAGAGGACGTGATTATGAAAGATGGGTTTTTCACACAAGCAAATGTAGGTGTCTCTCCCTACTAGAAGAAAAAAGTGTGTTTGTTTTTATTGTGTAGGGCTTTGGAGTTATGTCATACTATTGTCTCTAATTATGTTTTATATATTTGTTTTAAGAGTTTGTCTTATGGATATTAATGTTGTGCACTTGTATTAGTACTTTTTAGTGTTACAATATTGTTTAGTTAATTTATATGGTATAATGAGAGAATATTCTAATGTTTAGAATTTCAATGACTTGGAAAGATAGTAAAATTGTCGTTTTTATTTTACTTTTGAATGAGATAATTATTTAAGTAATTGATATTGTTTTAAGAAATAAATATGTGATATTAAATCAACTTTATATTTATACTTATACTATATTTATTAAAATGCATTACAGATAACTCTACTAATGGAAACCATTAAAACAACTGTTAAATAGTTTTGTTAATTGTGAATGTGTTAATCAAACAAAAGACAGCAGTATAATCACAAAGTGTCAGGATTTTACTCACATAAGTTGGATAGAGAAGAGAGCCTATCATACGAAGATATAGCTTCTGACATACCTCTCTACTTACCTCTTCGTATGTTGTGGAGGATCAGAGAGAATTTTAGCAGCTTCAACTGTAGGAGCTTCTGATTCTTTGACTTCTGATTCCTTTTCTTTGGGTTCTTCAAGAGTTATCCCCAAATCTGCAGATTTTCCAATTAGCTTTGACTTTTCAGAGTCAAGCTTATTATTGAATATGACTTGAATTGATTCTTCTATAATTTAAGTTTCTGTGTTATAGATTCTGTAGCCTTTTGAGCTTTTACAGTATCCTAACACTTTATTGCCTATGGTTCCGGAGCTACTGATCTTGATTTTCTAATTAACTTTGAAACCAACAACGCTTCCGGGCCTAAGTTCCAAATTTTGGAACATACGTCTTTCTCTTGTCGTATGTTACAAGCAGCCATTCTTCTTGATCGTCAGAGTCTAATGCATCCTCAGTTATAAGCTCTTTCTCTGATATCACTTCACTTGTGTTGGCTTTATCCATGACTGCCACGTTGGCTTATTCTTCATCAGGATCTTCTTCTTCTTTATCATAATCATCCCATATTGCCATGAGACCATTCTTTTCTTTGAACACTTTCTTAGGTTTATTTTCTTTCCTAAGCTTTGGACAATCATACTTGTAGTGTCCAGGCTCATTGCATTCGTAACATGTGACTTCTTTTCCATAATCTATCTTTTGACCAAACGGTGATTCATTTCCGTCTTTTGATCTTCTTGACCCTTGGAACTTTATCTTTCTATGTTTCCATAGCTGATTTAATCTTCTGGATATTAGAGAAAATTCATCTCCGCCCGAGTCTTTTTCAAATTCTTTTGAGTCTTCTTCTACCTGAAAAGCCTTTGTCTTTTCAGACTTAGACTTTATAGCCACAGATTTTCTTCTTCTCCGAGGTTCATCTTCTTGAAGCTTAATCTTATGACTTCTTAAAGAACTTATCGGTTCCTCAAGACTGGTGTTGTTCAGATCCTTTGACAGTTTCAAAGCAGTTACCATTGGTCTCCATTTTATGGGCATACTTCTGATAATCTTCTTAACATGATCTAATGTGGAGTATCCTTTGTCCAGAACTTTAAGTCCTGCAACAAGCATCTGGAATCTTGAAAATATTGTTTCCACATATTCATCTTCTTCCATCTTGAAGGCTTCATATTTTTGGATAAGGTCCAGAGCCTTTGTCTCCTTAACTTAAGCGTTGCCTTCATGATTCATTTTGAGAGAATCAAATATGGACTTAGCAGTCTCTTTATCTGTGATCTTTTCATACTCAACATGAGAAATAATAGATAACAAAACAGACCTAGCTTGGAAATGATTCTTGTAAGCTTTCTTTTGGTCATCTATCACTGCGCTTCTTGCAATCTTGACACCACTTGCATATACTGGATGTTTGTAGCCATCAACTACCAGATCCCAAAGATCAAAGTCAAATTCCATGAAATATGTTTCAATTCTATCCTTCCAATAGTCAAAATTTTCTCCATCAAACATGGGAGGTTTAACACTATAATGCTCTCTATCGTTATTATCAACAGTAACATTGTTGGTAGGAGTTTTTGTGGAGGCAACCATTATTTTTCACACTATCTAGATCAGTACTGAACACTGTTAAGTGCCGGATAATGATTCAAACTCTTTATCATAACTCAGAACCGGAGCTCTGATGCCTACTGAAGGTGTAAAAAACACTATAAAGGGGAGGTTTGAATAGGATTTTTAACAAACAAAACTTTGATAAAAAAAACAACTCCTCTCTTTAAACAACACACTCTTTACTCTTGATAATAACTATAAAGTGCATGAAGAAAAGAACAATGTATATTTATACTAGTTCACTTGAGAAATTCTCAAGCTAGTCTAGTCCACCCGCCAAGGTGATTTAGCCTCTCTCAATCGAGGTCTTAATCCACTATAACCAAATTGATTACAATTGCATGGGCAACTGCCGATGGCTAACACTGCACAAGCTACTCGCAAGTGACTAACGATAAAATGCATAAGCTACCTGCAAGTGACTAACAACACTGCACAAGCAACTGCAAGTGACTAACAACATTGCACAAGCAACCTCAAGTGACTAACAACCTTTAAGACTCTCTAGTACTAAACTTCCCAAGACTACTGACCAACAGGTCTCTTGAGGCACAATCAAACAACCGTTTGAATAAGAGTTTGTTTACAGTATGGGTGCTCCTATATTTCAAATTCTAGATTTAAGAGTATAAAGTTTTGAACAGTCTTTCAAGAATGGATATGATCGTGACTTTTCTCAGCTTTCTCTTGATTCTTCAAGCCCTTTATATAGCCAATATAATAATATATCAGTTGGAGGGTAGTTCTGGAACTTCCAGAAGTTTGGCAACTTGATCATAGTGGGAGACAAGATAGTACGCATTGTCCGTCCTTTCTCAGTAGTGGAATGAAACATTCATTTATACCTTGTACCTCGTACTACATAATGTTATATTCTATTCTTCTTGAACTTCAAAGGCTGGCAGCAAGAGTTGGAAGAAATAAAATAAGCTATTGGGTCTTCAAAGCTTCAAGTCTTCAGAGTCTTCAGCACTTGGTCTTCATTACCTTTTGTCTTCAGAAACATGAATCTTCAGAGCTTAAAGTCTTCAGAGTCTTTCAGCACTTGGTCTTCATTACCTTTTGTCTTCAGAAACATGAATCTTCAGAGCTTAAAGTCTTCAGAGTCTTTCAGCACTTGTCTTCAGATTGATTTTTCAGACTTCGTATTAGAGTGTTAACTTCAGATGCTTCTGAAGCTTTTGCTAATGTTCATCAAAACATGTGTAGCGCAGATGTGGAACTTGGTATCTTCTGATGTATTGGCCACGCCTTTCATCAGATTCAGAACCTATTTGTTAAACGCTCAAAGCAACAAACATTAGAGTACCAAAATTGTCCATACAAACATACTCATTTGTTATCATCAAAACTCAGAGATATATTGTAGAACCAATTCTTGTTCTAATAAAAACATGGTCAGAAGACATAATCTAAGGCATGATCTAAGATATGGTCAGAAGACATGATCTAAGACTTGGTAAGAAGACATGGTCTAAGACATGATCTAAGACATGGTCTAAGACATGATCTAAGACATGGTCTAGGATAACGGTTCAGGTGCTGAATGTAATACCCTTCTAATCTACAAGGAATATTCACAATATAATATGAATTAAGTCAATTTAAAACCACCAACAAGGGTGTCACATCTTCATAAAAACTTCACAATTAAATGTCTTTCTCCGTAACACGGGTTCTCAAAATTTATTTAAAACTATACTCTATTATCAACATACAAAAAACATGATCTCTCACAGCGGAATTCATAATTTAAAAGCATCTTTAATAAGCTTCATAAAACATAAATCGAACTTCATAGTTCATGAATCTTAACTCAAAACATCATAATGTTTTCCATTGTTCACTTTTGAAGCCACATGTCGGTCCTCTTCCTACTGATTTGTTGGCAATCATCCCTTTCTCTCTCTTTAGCAATTCTAGATTCTAGAATTATTACAGTTGATGACGATCTTCAACAACAAGTCTTGGTGCAGTGGACTGGTATTGCACCTGAGGAGGTATCATGGAAGCTTGGTAGACTATGCAAGAAGTTTACAACCTTGAGTACAATGTTGATTTGTAGGGGTGGGTATTGATACAGCTGCAGACCAGGGTGGTGGAGTTAGCAACTTGCAGCCCATTATTCCTAATATTGATAGGCCCAATCGTACTAAGAAGCCCTCTTCAAAATATCAAGATCACATACTCTATTAAATGAGTACTTGCTTTTTATTCCTAGTTTATTTATATTTTTATGTTTGTTTCTAAAAGGCTATGACTCAGCCAAAGTTTGTTAGTAGTGCCTTGCTCTGATGTAAGTTTGTTAGTAGTGCCTTGCTGTGATATCCCTTATTAAATTCTGCTATTCAAAACTATACATGTTGTAATTGTTCACTAAGATAAGATATGAAAAATTTGTTAAGAAAATTATCTCTCTTCCTCTCAATTCATTGCTTTAGGAGATTTGTCTCAATCCTTAAAACTGAGCACTATCATATTCATAATACCATTGGTCAAAATGAGATCCATGATCAACAAAGTAGGACAAATAATTTCTCTTCAACTACACCAAATCAAAAGCAATACCCCACTATTTTTATCAACAAGAACAAAGCTCATATCACTTGAGAGTTACTCAAAAGTGAATGGACTAGGAAGGCTCACACCTCATAAAGTGTAATCTCCAAAATTACCATGCACCCAAGACCATTGATCAAAACGAAATCTCTAACCTCATTCTTCTTAATATTATAGGGCTCAACTCTTTTACATTAAAGAATCCAAATATCATTAATTACATCCCTTTGAATTCCTAGATATCTTTTGTTGACAGTCTATATCCTTTAAAACAATTTACATATCTAATTCATGGTGATTATCTAAAATAAAGATTATATCCAAGTGTTTGATCTTTCTAAATATCACTTCGGTTAATTTCTCTTTCTAAATATCATGTCAATGAGAGTATTTGGTGGAATTATTTCTTGGGTCATCATGACTAACATATATATTAGGTCAAGATCAACACATAAATGAGAGATATATCACATTTTTATCTAAAATCTTAAGACAATATATCTTCTCACTCATAAAGTACTCAACATTCATTTTTCTAAGTAATGTGGAACTTCCAACTCACACTTATGCACATCAATCTCCTCCTCCAGTGTGTGTCTATCTATTATACTCTCTCTTAAGTGGAAGCTCTTTCATCCACATATTTGTACTTGCGTTGCTGGTATTTAAACGAGACACATCGTTTGACCATTACCATGTCAGAAAGACTTTCGATACAAGAAAATGGTCCCTTAACTGAACCTTTGGTTTTGATACCACTGTTGCATCATCATGAGAAGTATTTACAATAAGTTAACAAGAGCAACACATAAGTGAAAAAGACACCATTTATTCATCCAATATCTTAAGATAATGAGTATACGAGTCCTTTTACTTATAAAGTCATCAACATCCACTTTTATAAGTAATGTGAAACTTTTAACTCATATTTGTGCAACATTATTTGTTAGAGTAATTATTCGATTAATCAAGTATGAATTGAAATAATTAATTATTAATTAATTATATTATGCTAGGTATTATTAAACACTAATTATTGATGAATTATTGGATTGAGTTTACTGCATGAATGGACTGCGATGAGTTGGACTATTCAATTAAGCTTAATGAGAGGTCATGCCCTCAGACGTTTAACTATTTAAGTGTTTCCCATTAAACGATTAAGATACTCTGAAACCCTAAACGACAATGAGGATAGTAATCCTCTCATATTCACTCTCCAACAATAGTTTCTTGAATCCTCCAAAATATACTATTCGAATTATTCTTGATTATTCTATGATATGATAATATGTTATAATTTGTGTCTACCTGAATCAATTAAGTCCATCATTATTTTCCAAAAACTAATAAGATTTTTGTTATAATCTATTTGATCTTTTCAAATTTCACTTGAGTTAATTTATCTTGGCATGAGTTCGATTAATGTCTGTTAGAACATAGTTTGGTTCTAATCATATCTTAGTGTTTTGATGATAACAAGTAAATAAATTTTGTATAAGTAAATGTGGTACTCTAATTATATGTTTCTCATTTCATAAGATGCTCTAATACAAGAGGTATCAGAGCATGGTCATGGATTCGAATCCCCTGGATGACACTGGGGGGAGATTGTTGGATAAATAAATCCAGCGTCACCCTTAGGGATTCGAATGGGATTAACATCCCAACCCATGGCACCTAGAGAGAGCTTACAAACCTCACTTTAGGTGCATCCTCTGAGGGCTCATACTATAAGGAAATAAAGTTTCCCCCTCACTAACAGCAAATGCTTTTAGCACAGTGGTAAGCGCTTGATCCTACAAGTGTCAGAGTCATCTGCTGTGATAGCCATAAAAGCTAAAGCAATTTAAAAATTTTGCATATATAAACACTGAAGATTCAGAAGCAAAAGATAATTCAGAAGATCCTCAAACTACAACATCTATGGAGAACCTGAGAAACTCTGAGGAACACTCTCATAAAAAATCTTCTAGACTCAACTCAGCTCATCCAGAAGATGTCATACTTAGAAAGAAAGATGACCCTATCATGACTAGATCATTTCTCAGGAACAACGAAGAATCACTAGTTGGATTAGTTTCTATGGTGGAACCAACTTCTATAGATGAAGCTCTTCAAGACACTGATTGGATTATTGCTATGCAAGAGGAACTAAATTAATTTACAAGAAATGATGTATGGGATCTTGTTCCAAGACCTGAAGGATTCAACATCATTGGAACAAAGTGGGTATTCAAAAACAAACTAAATGAACAAGGAGAAGTCGCCAGAAACAAAGCACGACTGGTTGCACAAGGATATAGTCAGCAAGAAGGCATTGACTATAATGAAACCTTTACCCCAGTCGCCAAGTTAGAATCTATTAGATTATTAATTTCATTTGCTGCTCAAAACAACATCACTTTGTATCAAATGGATGTTAAGAGTGCATTTTTAAATGGCTACATAGACGAAGAAGTGTATGTTCATCTACCCCCTAGTTTCGAGGATCGTAAATATCCAGAACATGTTTTTAAACTTAAGAAATCTTTATATGGTCTGAAACAAGCTCCCAGAGCTTGGTATGAACGATTAAGTTCATTTCTCCTAGATAAAGGTTTTACTAGAGGAAAAGTGGACACAACCTTATTTCGCAAAACATTTAAAAATGATATTTTAATTTGTCAAATATATGTAGATGACATCATGTTTGGAACTTCTAATTTTTCTCTTGGAAAAGAATTTGCTAAATCTATGCAAGCTGAATTTGAAATGAGTATGATGGGAGAACTTAAATACAAATTAATCAAACTTCTGAAGGAACTTACATACATCAAACAAAGTATGTCAAGGAACTTCTGAAGAAATTCCATCTATCAGAAAGCAAAGAAGCCAAAACTCCAATGCATCCTACATGCATTTTAGGAAAAGATGAGGTAAGTAAAAAGGTGGATCAGAAACTTTACAGAGGTATGTTTGGGTCTCTACTCTATTTAACTGAATCTAGACCAGATATTATGTTTAGTGTATGTTTTTATGCAAGATTCCAATCAGATCCAAGAGAATCTCACTTGAATGCTATCAAGCGAATTCTGAGGTATCTGAAAGGTACTACTAATGTTGGATTGCTCTACAGAAAATCCAAAGATTTCAACTCAGTAGGATATTGTGATGCTGATTTTGCTGGGGATAGAGTGGAACGTAAAAACACTTCTGGAAGCTGTCAGTTTCTTGAAGGAATCTGATCTCCTGGTATAGCAAAAAGAAAGCTACAATTGCACTATCAACGGCCGGAGTTGAATATGTGGCTGCTGCAGGTTGTAGCACTCAAATGCTATGGATGAAAAGTCAAATAAAAGATTATCACATCTATGAGCGTAAGATTCCTATTTTCTGTGATAATACTTCAGCCATTTGTCTTTCAAAGAATCCAATTTTGCATTCTAAAGCTAAGCATATAGAAATTAAACATCACTTCATTAGGGATAACATTCAGAAAGGGATACTAAGTCTAAATTTCATTGATACAGACCATCAATTAGCTGATATCTTCACAAAACCTCTTTTTGAATATAGATTCAATTTCATACTGAAAAGTATTGGTATGAATTCATGTCTAGAATAAAGTTTTGTTAATTTCCTAAAATGCCTTTAGAACATTCCTTTGCCTTGAATTGAACTATCTGATTTATAACTTTCCATAAGATTAGAAGTGAAACCATTTAGAAACATCTGACCTAGTTGGTTCAGAAGATCACTTTCTAAACTGGTTCAGAAGTTCATTACATAAAACTGTTGTATCACGTTAACCTTAGGATTTTGAACACGTGTTCAAATCTCGGAAAGGTCACGCGTGCAAGCTATTAAGGCACGAGTTCTTGGTAACTATTGTATTAAAATTGTTACGTTTCCTCTAATATCATTAATCATAATTCTTCTACCCTTTGCGAAAATGTAGTTATTTTGTGTATGTAAATAGTGGCACTTATCGAGACTTTTTGTTAATACCATTTGAATAATTCCCCGTTTTGTGTATATTTGTATCCTTTGTGTTTTGTTACGTTTTCGTATAAATATGTACCCGTTTGATAATTTTGTTATTTTTTTGTAGGTATTTCTGCGTATTCGGAGCTTTGAGGAATAAAGTGTCGAAGACACAGCTGCGAACGCGTTTTAAAGAAATAAAAATTTGATGTTCTGTTGAGGGCGCTTAGCGCGCTTTTTGGTGCTTAGCGCGGTCTGGGAGCTAAAAGAGCTTGGTCTGGCAGAATGTAGGGCGTTTAGCGCGGTTTTTTAGGGCTTAGCACGGTTTTTGGGGCTTAGCGCGCTCATTAGCAAAGGCAGTTTGATCAATAAATGATGGCGTGTTTAGCGCGTTTTTTGGCGCTTAGCGTGGTCTGCGATTTTTAGTTTTGTATAAATAGCTTAGAACAGTTTTTTTTTAGGTTTTTATCACCCATTTCCCCATTGAAGTACCTCTGATCCATTTTTGATAGCTTAGAGGCTTAGGAAACACCATTGGGTGCTACATCTTGTCGATTGGCTATGGATTTGTCTCGATTGCTTTGACACGGTGAAAGTTTTTGATTCATCTCCTTCTTCCCTATGTTCCATTGCAATGGTGGGTTTTGTATGTATATTTTTCCTCTCTTGTATGTACATTTGTTAATCTTGGGATCATTTATATATTCACTTTACAAATCATCATTGTTGTTGTTCTTGATCTTTTTGCTTAAATGCTTCGGATTTGTGTTGTTGTAGAAATAGACATAATAGATCTTGATCAGGAATGATAAATATTAGTTTCTGAATTGTAAAAATAGATTTGGGGATAATAATCGTAATGGGTATCAAGTTTAAGGCCTCCGTGTTGTTTGTGTCGGTGGAGAAATCGCTGATGTGAATAGTACGGTTGAGCTTTCGTTGGTGTTGCAGAAATGGACACTGATGTGGTGTCTCGCATGATGCCTGGTGATTTTGATGCGTATTGTGAGTGTTGAGCGATAGATCTTTAGATTTAAGTATTCAACGGGTAGAACGAAATGCAATTCCATAACTATTTCTATTATACTAATAAGATTGTTTATTTTCTTTTATTTACTTTTCCCGCATTTTAAATTCTGTAACCCAATCATGAAACTTAGAACGTGAGATAGTTGAACGACAGTTTTATTCTACGAATGTCTGTGGACTGCGATACAATATAACCTATATCACCCGGTAATAATAAACCTATTACTTTTTGCTTGCCACTTTACCACTTCAACAAAATGGCGCCGTTGTCGGGGATTGGTTTTGAGATTAATCGCATTGCGATGGTTTCGCGTTTTAGATTTTGTAAATATGTCCATATCATATATTTTGTGCATAGACGCATACTTCTATATTTGTATAGTTATACTTGTTTCGTTTTGTTTGGTGAACTAACTAAACAAGTTGAACTCGGAGTAGCTCTTAAATTACAAATCTTCACTTTTTAACTTGTTTAGTCAATTTCGCCATTCCGTTGTAAATTGTGTTTTTCTTATTGTTTGAGTATGTGCACATATGTGTTGTTTACATTTTTTTGTAAATTGTATTGTTTCGTAACGTTTATTTAAGTGAGTGGTTAGGTCGTTTTCTTTAGGTTGCGTTTGAGGCAAAGCATTGGCGTGTCACGAGGAAGTTACTTACCATTTGCGAAACAATAAAAGGCGTCGAGCTAACAACGTAAAACGAGCGGTTGTTGGGAGGCGCCCCAACGATTTTACTTTTTCTGTTTCTCTGTAAATGAGATGTGTAGGTGTTAAGTGGAGGCTGCACTGAAAAATTGGTCTGCTGGACTGGTTTTGTTTTTCTGGTGTAGCGCGCTTAGCGCGGCCTGGGAGTTTTGTCTAGTGAACTCTTTTTAAGGTTCACTCGGCTCGCCTTTTTCCCACTTCCACCAAGGCCTTATAGTGTAATAATTATTAGTAATATGTGTTAATTATTTTTTATCTTACCGAGCAGATCAGATGGCCAGCAACAATGAAGGCTTGAAGTTCGGACGGTTGAGAGGGGAAAAAAGGGGTTGTACCTGCAAGGCACTCCGATGCCAAAGTGAGTATGTGTTCCATAAGGTACAACAAAGTGAGAGAATTTTGGGGTAAGAAAAGATTACCTTGCCCTCTGTCATGAGAGGGCTATTTATAGGGTGCCCTTATGCGAAATTGGCTCCATCTTCTGAGGCGGAGATTTTGGTGACGCGAGGGCTGGCTGTTTACCGGGCACGAGTGTGCCTCATGGTCGGTTGTCCAAAGTGTCTGCCCGGAGCGGTTTGGAGGAGGTCGCCACGCGTAGTCCAAGGCGCCTTGGGCCGAAGGTTGGGTTGGCCCAATTAGATCAATTGGGTCGGCCCAGAACAGGAACCCCGAAGTCGTTGCTTCTGCTCGCGGGAGTGACGATTTAGAGGAAGTTGATCCGGGGGACCTGCAGGGGACGCGCGCTCAGGGCATCCGGGGGGAATAGGCCTGAAGCTTCCGAGGAGAGGAAGGGTCAGGCCGGGAGTAAGGAAGCGTATCGTTTTGGAGAAGTTAGTTGGGGGGCGTGTCGCATTTAATGCAAAATGATGGCTATCCTATACCTAGGCCATTAGGGTTAATGATGGCTATGCCGTTTCACAAGGTTGCACGTGTGGTGCATGTGACATCTTTAACAACCTATAAATATCATGGTCTGCCATTTTCCCCAAATTTTTCAAATTCTTCTACTTTGTTTTCTCTTCTCTGCCGTCGACTGAGAGTTTCGCCGTGGTGGTTTTCTTCTTGTTCTTCATTTCATCCGCGAAAACCTTACTCGTAAGTTCGTTTTTGACTTTGTTTTATGGATTTTCATGCTTTGATGTTTGTTAGGAATCGATTGCATGTGGTTAGGGTAGATTTTAGGGATGATTTTTGACGAAAGTATAGGATGAAACTATCGATAGGTGGCGGAGATGGAGGATTTCTCTGTCGCTTACGGCGGTGTACGGTTGATTTTTCCCTGAGGATATCGTTTAGCCTTTTGATGGTAGTTTGGGACTATTGATCAACCGTGACCGATTTTTTAGTGTTTTTTCTAGGAGAGTAGGCCGTTATGGCGTAGCGTGTGTCTTCCTTTTGCTCGGGTTCTGTTTTTCCGGATAGGGGCAAGGTCGTGGGCCATTCGGTCTTTGGATCGTTGGTGCGCCCTTTCACTCTGAACGGTGGTGGAAGGGTGGATTTGATTTAACTGTCGAATTCACTGTTCTCCCCTGTGTTTCAGGTGAAATATGACCGAAGTGGGACACCCGTCAGCCTCTGGTTCGTCGTCCTCTACTCCCCCCGCTTGGCAGGAGGTGCCCCTGTCGGCCTGGGTGGTCCAGGAAGCGCTTGACGTCGAGAGTTATTTTCTAGAAGATGACTCGGACATCTTCACAGAGATCGGGGGCTACGTGGACCCTTCCGGGGATACCTTCAGGAATGGGTGGTCGGTTATTATCCTGGCCGAAGGGGATCGTATCTGTGACGTATATACCCCCGATCCGCTCCCTATGTACGAGGTAGTCTTCTGGGAGATGGGGTTCCGCGTACCTTTTTCACAGTTTCAGATCGTCGTTCTTAACCACTTAGAAGTGGCCCCTGCGCAACTTCATCCTAATTCGATTGCTTTCATCCGGGCGTTCGAGCTGGTCTGCTCTCACCTGAAGATAGGGGCGACCATCCCTTTGTTCTTTTATATATTTTGCTTGCAGCGCACGGTGAGGGACAGTCGCTTTGGATAGGTGTCCTTGAAGCAGTCTAAGAAAATCTTCAAGTCTTACTCGGATTCCCTGATGGGTTATAAGCCCCACTTCTTCCTCATCTGTCCTCAGTCTCGGGAGGCCTGAGACAGTGTCTTTGCTAGGGTTCCGACCGTGGATGTCAATGGCCGTCCAGTACTTAACGATATTGGGGAGCCAGTCACTACTCGGAGACATAAGTTTAGATTTTTCTGGTCTCGGGATCACTTTGAGTATGGCACTGACCAGTATATTACCAAACTTTCGGATTTGGATAAGGATGCTCGAGGGTACTATGCTCTCCTTCAGAAATTTATGCAGGGCCTTCCTACGGTTGACAAGGTGGACCGCTCGGGGAAGCCTGTCGTGGACGAAGATGGGGAGATCATTAGGGAACCGGGCGTGATCAGTATAAAGGAACTCCTGGCTAGTGGGACTGATGAGGGCGCATTTGCCTATCTGGGTATCTGCCCCTCTCCCCTTTGTTTTGTTATTTTAACTTGTCATTTTGTCGTTGTAGCTCTTGGTAGTGGTCTTATGACGGACTGATCCTCACGTTTTTATTTTGATTCTTTTTTTTCTTTTTGCAGAGTCGATGGATCGGGCTCGTCACGAACAGATGCTCAAACAGGCGAGCAAGGCCAAGGGGATTGTCAAGAAGAGTGCTGGCCCTAGGTTGGCTGCGGTGCAGAGGTCCCCGGCGACGGGCTCGGGCACTTCCTCTTCCTCCCCAGCTGCTGTTGGTTCCCCGGTGCCAGCTTATGACCAGGGTGAATCCCTAAGGCCGGTCACGGTGCTTCCTTCCCCTCTTCGTCAGCAGCCGGATCCGGACGCACTGGTTTGTCACAAACGGCAGAGGGTCGAGGCTGTGGATCTGACTTAGGAAGAGGCCGGTGATATCTTTACCATCCCTTCATGCTTCCTCCAGCCCCGGTTCTTTGAGGGAGGACCCTCTCTGACCATTCCTCAAGCTGAATCTCTTCACATTGAAGGTTTGGAGCCCTCCGTTCGGCAGAGATTCTTGGTGCAGGATGCTTCAGCTGTGGTTCGGGTGCTTGAGCTGGCTACCCTTTATGCTCGTTCGGCGCCCTTATCTGCGGAAGCGGTGAGGCTGCTTGAGGAGGATGTTAAGGTGAAGACGTCTGCTCTGGCGGAATGAGATCAGTCGTTGAGGGAGCAGGGTGAGGAGCTGGCGACCGTGAGGGCTCGGCTGAAGGCGAAGGAGGATGCCCTAGCGGACGTGCAGGGTCAGTACACTTTGCTCTATTGTACCCTGTATGGAGTGATGTTATCTTCCTCGGCGAGGGAGGCTTCTCTTCACCGATCTAAGGCTCCTGCTGAGGATGAGACAGAGGAGGAGAGGGTTATCTTGACCCGGGCGGATTTGATCCAGTACATCAGAGTTTTGGGGGGTGATTGTGTCGTTGCTGCCGAAGACACCTATAATTCCACAGTGGCCCAGCTTAAATTGAAGAATCCTGGGGTGGAGTTGGTGACTGAGGGCACCGGGCCGTACCATCGCGTGGAGGGTGACCAGATCGTTTCTCCGGTCTTCGGGGACAGGCTAACGACTCAGGAAGCCGTGGAAGTTCAGATGGAGGAAGGTGCTTGAAGGTTTTTTATGTTTAAGTTTTTAAGTGTTGGGCCTGCGAGCCTGTGTTTTGTAAAGCTATTCCGGGGGGAATGCCCCCCGTTTTGATTCTGTAAGCCTATTACCAGCTCGGTCTTCGTGGCTGTAGTTGGGCACACTTCAGGGCTTTTTGCCCGTTTTAATTAAAAGTACTTAGTTTTTAACGCGTTTTTTTTTCTCGAAGTTTGTGTGCATGCATTCTGATTTCTTGGGTGGCGTTTCGCCAGTTCCCAAAGTTCATTAATGGCTTGTTTATTTCCCAAGGGCTACCGTTCCTTTTCCTTTTCTATAAAAGGAGGTCTCATGGGCATTCCTTTTTCATTTGTACGCAGGAATGTATGGTGCTAAGGGAGGAAAGGTTTCTTCAACCTCGAGCTCTCGCGGAGTGAAGAAGGTGAAGGAGAAGAAGAAGGTTTCGACCAGCTCTACTTCTCGTTCTCAAGGGGCTCGGGGCTCGGACTTTCGAACTCGGCTATCTGGCGTGAGGGTTGTGGTTGACGCTGATGGCTCTGAGACTGAGTGGGATGAGGATTGGTATCAGTATCTTCATTCGGAGGAATTTGCCTGTCGGGCAGAGTGAATCATTTTTCTTTTTATTTGGTGTTCGTTTTGTAACCCCCGTGAATGATGAATAAAGTGCTGCTGTTGTGTTTTTCGTGTGTTTATCTGTTTTTTATTTTGCTTATTTGGAAGATTTGCTCGATTGTAATGTATTGATCGCCAAGTGTGTTGAACTGTGATCGATTACCGGGGACGTGTGCCTGGTAGTGGGTGAGTCTTGGATTTTGTTGTGTTGAGTTCCGAGGCTCATGGCGGGAACGGTCCCCTCGCGAGCGGGGTGTTCTGCCGACATGGTACTTGTTTACGACGGGGGTGCTCGGTGTTTATGCCCCTCGAAGGACAAGGAGTCCGCTCGATTAAGAGAGTGGATTTCTGTCTTTTTGTTTCACGAACTTAGGTGCTCAGCATGTACCCGGGCCGCACCTGTGTTTTTAGCTGTAATATTGTTTGAGCTTTTCAGTGTTTCAAGGTCGAGCGAGTTCTTCTCCTTGCAAGTTTTCCAAATAATACGCCCCGTTTTCGGTCTTTGCTCGGACGCGATAGGGGCCCTCCCAGTTGGTGGCCAGTTTGCCCTCTCGGGAGTCTTTGTGGTTTCTTTTGAGTACTAGGCTGTCTACCTCGAATTCCCGTTTAATGACCTTTGCATCGTGACGTAGGGAAATTCTTTGCTTGAGCGAGGCTTCGCGGAGCGCGACCCCCGTTCAGATTTCTTCGATCAGATCGAGCTCTTCTCTAATTGCATCAAGGTTGCCTTCTATTTCGAGGGGTTCCTCGGTGCGCCTGATGGGCACGTGTATTTCGACGGGGATCACGGCTTCTGTTTCATATGTAAGTCGGAAGGGGGTCTCCCCGGTGGTGGAATATGGGGTGGTGCGATAGGCCTAGAGGACGCTGTGTAATTCTTCGACCCATCCTTTTTTGATCTCGTCTAGTCTTCTTCTAATGCCCCTCAGGATCACTCTGTTGGCGGCCTCGGCTTGCCCGTTCGTCTGAGGGTGTTCGACCGACACGAAGTGTTGTTTGGTCCCTAATTTTGTGACGAACTCTTGAAAGCGCCTGTCGGTGAACTGGGTACCGTTGTCGGTGATAATGGCCAGAGGTACGCCGAATCGGGAGAGGATGTTCCTTTTGTAGAAACGGAGCACGTTTAGGGATGTGATCTTGGCCAATGGTTCGGCTTTGATCCATTTGGTGAAGTAATCGACCGCGACTATGAGGTATTTGTTTTGATTGCTCCCGGTTACGAATGGACTGAGGAGGTTGATCGGTCACCATTTCTACTTAGTTTCGTCATAAATTCGGCATAAGATCGTCATACTTGGTAACACTTTGTGGTTGTTTTCAAGAGTTTTTCATTGATTCCTTTAATATTAGTTAATTGCTTGCATTATGTTTTTGTGCCCTTTATCATGTCTTTTTAGGTGCTTTTGATCTCTCTACTTGGTGGTTGTAGGTTAATTCTGGATCAGATGGAAATTGCACAAGTGTTGGTGTAAAAGAAGCTGAAAATCGTGACAAGCGTGTAGTATTTTGATCATAACTGGAGCTTCGTAACTCGGAATAACGCGGTTCCGGTGGCAAAATTTCGCTAACGAAAAGGGCTACAACTTTGATGTTGAAGTCAAATCCAAATTATGAAGTCAGAGGCCGACACGGTCAGACCGTGTCAGATGACACGGCCGTGTCCAACCCGCTGAAGAATTCTCCCCAAAAGTGGCAGAAGCTGACACGGTCAGCCCGTGTCAAGTGACACGACCGTGTCAGCCTGTGCGGACAGAAATTTTGTATTTTTTATGTTATGATACTTTTAAAGTCCGGGGGGCATTTTTGGTATTCTGGCTGGGATCTGAAAACCTAGAGAAGTTAAAAGTGATTTGAGAGACAAGGAAAGGCACTTTTTGCATCGTACAATAGAATTCCAGAAAGAGGAGAAGATAGCTTCATCAAGGGTTTCGGAGACGGAGAGATTCAATGGTGGAAACCATTGAAGATCAAAGTTCCCAGTTATCTTTGTAATGTCTAAATTCTTTGCTTTGTGTTTCTTGAATATTATGAGAGGTTAAACCCCCAATTGCTAGGGGGTGGTCCTGATTTGGTTTATGTTATGACTCTGAATTCTTGATTTCATCAATACATTGGTTTATGTTATTCAGTGAAATTATGCAATGTTCTTAATGTTTTCTTTATCGGTCAAATAAGGATTAATCTACGGCTAACAAGTACAGGACTGTAGTTGTTAGGGTTTGTGCATAATTTGATTATAGTAGATATCACCTAGGACTAGGGATACCCTAAAATCACCAATTAAATCTTGATAAAATAAAGGCTTGGTTTCAGCTTATTTCCCTAAGGACTTAGGTATTAGGTTGAAAGACCAAAGGTTTTCCCACTAAGGACTTAGGGGAAAACATCCTAGAGGTTTGGTAATAGAATACCATGAACTTGTTGAAGAGATCTAAATTCAGGGTTGTTGCAAGCCAAAGCAACCACTCACCCTAACATGTTTTTTACAGTAAAAAGAACCAACATTATTATTCCGCTTTTATTTATGTGTACGGATTTATTTCATATTCCACAAACTATTGTTTTTGTTCAATTGAATTAAGATTAAGAAGCAGTATTTCCTACGTAGTCCTCGAGAGCGATATTTGGGTTAAAACCCATTATTACTACATCGGTGAAAATAGTACACTTGCTATTTTTCCGATCAGAGGTCCATGCCCCACCAGGCAAACGGCCAGGGGGACGACAGAGACTTGAGTTCGTTAGGTGGTGTGAGGTGCATGTCCCCAAAGCGTTGGCATTTGTCGCATTTTTTCACGTATTCTTTGGCGTCGTGCTACATGGAGGGCCAGTAGTATCCGGCCCGGAGTGCTTTCCGAGCGAGGGATCTCCCTCCTAGGTGTTGGGAGTTGATTCCTTCGTGTATTTCCCGGAGTATGTGGGGGATCGTGCCCTCGTCGATGCATTTGAGGAGGGGTATAGAAAACCCTCGTCTGTAGAGTTGATTTTCGATTAAGACGTAGGAGCAGGCTCTCCTCCAGAATGTGGAGGCTTCCTTGGGATCGTCGGGCAGAATGTCGTTTGTTAAGTAGTTGTATACGGGGGTCATCCAGCAGGACGCGTCCCCGATTACGTTTACGAGCGTTAGCCCGGGCGAGGGTTCGGTGTTGGGTTTTGGTAGTATTTCCTGGATCACGGATTTGTTGTTCCCTTTCTTCCTTGTGCTGGCTAGTTTTGACAAGACATCCGCTCGAGAATTGTGTTCTCTCGGGATATGTTTTACTTTGGCGCTTCTGAATCGGGCCAGTCTTCAGCGCACGAGGGTTAAGTATTCGGCGAGGGTTTCGCTTTTTACCTGATATTCTCCCGAGATGTGGGACGGGACAAGCTGAGAGTTAGTGAATACCTCGATTTCCTCGGCCTCTAGATCGTTTGCAAGGCGCAATTCAGCGAGCAGGGCTTCGTATTCGACCTGATTGTTGGATGTTGGGAATGATAGGGAGAGGGATACCTCTATGAGAGTCCTGTCATACCCTAATTTTTACCCCCCCTCCTGAGATGTCACACCTCCAAATACCTCATCAAACTCAAGACAGGTACTCAGAGCAGTCACTTGTTTGTCTGATACCTAATCGAGGGTGCTCAAAGACAAAGGAGTTCAAGCAAAGGATCAATGAATATGAGAATAACCTCAAATACAATCATGGGATTCAAATGATTCATTTATTCACCTATGTTGATTAGACAACAGTCATCAGGGCTCAGGTTTGCTCAGCTAGGGTTTTGAACCCATCAAGGACTAAAATCAGGGACCACATTCGGGAAACTCTAAAAAGCCCCAGGGCATCACTCAAAGGCTTAAATCATCTTCAAATTATCCATATGACAATATCCATAGGGCATTACACTTCAATTCAAGATCTACAGTCATCCATTTCATCTGGTCGACAATTAGGGTTTCAGACCTAATTCACTAGCATAGTTGACTTTTAATCAGGACATGGATCCAAAACTCAAAGCATGACTCAAGAACTTCTATTACCTCAATATATTCCATTCACATCACTCATTTGAGGAGGAGAGTTTGATTCATCACAAAAGTCCAAGATTTCACTTCGTTAGGAAAAAGTCAACTATACAAGATCACCTTTGACTTTTAAGATTTTTGGTCATACCATGACTTTTAAGGATCAATATCATCAATATATGATTATTGAAGTCATTTGGCAAAAGAAATTCAAGAAAATTCATCAAGGATCAAAAAGTCAGGAATTAGGGTTTTTAAGGGTATTTTGGGAACTCAAAATTTTACTTACATACTCATAAAACTCCCAAAATGAAAGTTGTAGATATTGCAAAATAAAACAACATCTTACAATGCAACTTTTTTCAAAGAATCAATCATTTAAGAGATTTGGGATTTGGAAGTTATAGGTTATAAAAACTTAGAAAAAATTCTAAGTGTTTTTAACCTAGTTTTTTTCCAACTTTAGGCCTATTTTTCACAAATTTCCCAAATGATTCTGAAGAAACCCCAAACTAATGAATTGAATTAGATGTTTAGGACTTTCCAAATTGTGCTCAAACTTCTCCAAATTCATTCTGAGCTAGGAGTTATGCTTGTTCAAAGTTGGCCTCATGAAGTAAAATTATAGGTCATGTATCATTTTGGAACTTTGCAAATTTGTGCAAATAACTTCACCAATGGATGCTACACGACCCATAACACATAAGAAAAGATGCCATGCATTCATTTTCATCATGGCATGAGAATTGAAGAATATTCCCAAAACAAGAACATGTGATTATGTAATGATTACATTTGGGAATTTATGGCAAATGGATGAATCACCAAAGGAATCTTCTCACCAACCAATTGGATCACACTCTGCATCAGAAATGTTCCCTAAGATCACAAGAGATCAAGGGATAGGGAACTAGCTCGAAAATGCAATGATCACATCTTGATATTCTTTGAAATTTCTTCATGCTTAAGAAACCAAACTTACTTCACTAAGCAAGCTCACTTTCTCAAACTACTCTGAGCTCTTTGCCTATAAATATAAGTGCTATCCTCCATATAATTCACACCAAAGCAACTCTATTCCTTACTTTCTCTTTCTCTCCCTCATGCTTATGGTTTTCAAAAGTTCTTTGGCAAGAAGAATCGAATTCTTCAAACCAGAGCTTTACTTTTGAAAGTAAGCACTCTAACATCTCAAGGAGGTTCATTTGAAGTGATCCAAGCACCTGGATCACTTCTGTAAGTGCAAGAACACCATCTTCACTTTCACTTTGGAGCAGAGTCAGTTGGAGGTCTATAGATCGATTCAGGAGGGGTCAAGCAAGTCTAAGCATTCAGACACATTCCTTAGGGTGTAGTGAAGCTATCCAGATGGTCGCAGCTCATCTGTAAGTGCAGAATCACCATCTTCCATTTCTACTTGAAGCTCAAGCAAGAGGGGTCGGGTAGATCATTTCAGAGGTTTTCAAAGCAATCCAAGTGCCCAGATAGCATCAACAAGGTCCCAGGAAGCTTTTGCAATCATTCACTCAAGGCCAGAAGCTCTCCATCATTCACACGACCTTCAGTTTCAGAGGTAAGTTTTTGAACTCCACCTCTTTAATTTAAGCACTCTTTGTGATAAAAATCGATACCATTTCATTCAGCATCATCAGAGGATTAAAAACCCTCTATCATCATCTATTTATCTTTCAGTATAGTCATTTAATTTGATTTTTAAGTTTTAGGGTTCTTCACGTTTTTCAGTTAATTCATTAGATGTAGTTAATATAAATCTGTGTTAGCTATATATTTAGAATCGTGAGTGAATTTAGAACAAGTTTCATGTTTACACCTTGGCCATTGGTTGAGAACTGAGAGATCTGGAAATTCAAAAATCCAAGAGCTAGAGGTTGAAGACGAAGATGGTAGTTGGCGCGCCATTTTCAAGCATTCCTGGTCAAGTTTAAAATATATTTAGTGCAAGGTATTCATATAACGAATACATCGTTATAGCCCAGTGGTAAAGAGAGTTTGTGTGTTGCGCGTGCCCAAGGTCTGGGGTTCGAATCCCCCTCGCCCCAGACCTTTTGATTTTATTTTCTTTTTTTGCCCTATGCACTTAAACAACATATCTATTAAATTGGAGTCACCACTATGACACCAAGCGCGCGTTGGCTGGCTGGTGTGTGTTTTGAGTACTGGCTTCAAGGGCGTGGGTTCAAACCATGATGAGGCCAAATCCAATTTTTTTTACTACTCCTCTTCTTCATTTTCTTTACAACTTCACACAACAAATTAACCAATCAAATTAAATCATTTCTTTTTGATTTTTCACACACTTATCATTTAACATATCTATTTTATGAATAATAAAAAAAATCACAAAAATATTATTTATTTGATATATTTTTATTAGGTTTAAAATAATATATTTTTTAAGTATTTTAAAATGCTTTAAATATAGTTTTCTCTTCATTTTCAAAACCTAATCTCTTGTAAATACTTTTGTGATAAAACCATAATCATGTAGGTCTTAATTAGGTATAGACTTTGTCTTTACTCTAATTAAGTTGACTTTTGTCAATTTTCAAAACTGTTTTTTCAAACTTTAATTAAACAGATGACCAAGGTTTTCAGACAACAAAACCTTGTATCATTTCAAATCTCTCCAAATGCTTCTCATAAACAGTAAATCAATCATTGGGCCTCTATTAGAGTGTAAGACCCAACACCTTCTTTCTTTTCATAGTTTGTTTTCAAAACTGTATTTACAAAATCTTTTTTCTGTTTTCAAAACATTCTTCTGGTATTTGAAGGGCATTATTCCCGGTGAAACTCTTCAGATACCTATGTGACCTTTGTCCATCTTCACTTCTTCTGTTTTCAAAAACCTTTAACTGTTTATCATAAATATTCAACTGTTATCAATAAAACAACAAAATTGCTGGTGAGGTTTTGCACATACATCTTCAAAGGCCTCCACTCCATCCAGGTTAGGCTTTACAAGCTTTCAATTTATAGTCTTTATTTAAATTACTGTCAAATATAAACTGTTTATATATTAGGACTACGTCAGAGTGTAAACCTTAGGACAGTTAAACTATATATATATATATATATATATATATATATATATATATATACATATATATATATATATATATATATATATATATATATATATATATATAGGACTATGGCCTAGGATTGAGAATGTCTTCCCGGTGAAGGCTCTTTCCTAATTAGAGATCTTTAGTTCAAACCCTCAAGATGAATTATTCCCGGTGAAACATCTTGAAAAAGCCTTAGAACCCAAAATAGGATACATTCACCCAAGAGGAATTATTCCCGGTGAAACCTCTTACCCATTTGCTTAGAGCCAAAATAAGTTCAAAACGACATAGCTTCCTCTTGCGCTATAACAAGGACCCTCGATGACCCTCGATTAGCCTCCTCTTGGGCTTTGTACAAGGACCCACAGGCTTCTTAAAAGCATTCCCAGCTTCCTCTTCAGCTTGTATACAAGGACCCATCAGGTTTCTTATAAACATAGGAACAGGTCTTTAGTAACCTTTTAGCCTACCTTTGTGAGTTTCTTCTATTCCTTAAACCAGACTTTTAAACAAGCTAAGATTGTCTCAATCTCAGTATTGAGTACATCCTTTTGGAATGAGAGACATGGACAGTCTCTGTCACCCTTATCTTCAGTAATTCTCCTTAGCAGAGTCTAGGATCCATATTTGATTATCTTCAGTCAGTGTCAGCCTTAATCTTGGGCTTTAAACAAGAAGTCTCAACTAGATAATCATTCTGCCATCAACAAAAACCCCTGGAAAGGGTCAGCCTCCATTCATTCTTTCATTTTAACGAAAACCCCTAGAAAGGGTTAGCCTCCAAAATCACTCCTTTAGATCCAAATTCCCTGGAAAGGGTAAGCTTCCAAAAATTAAACTTTCAAAAGATAAACTCTCCAGCAGAGTAAACCCCTAGAAAGGGTCAGCCTCCAAAATCACTCCTTTAGAGTCATAATTCCCTAGAAAGGGTTAGCTTCCAAAAATTCAACTTTTAAAAGATAAATCTCACTTAAGGTCAGTCTCAGTCAATAAAAACCAATTCCCCGGTAGAGTCTATCTTAGGTCAATCATCTAAATAAATTCCCCAGTAGAGTCAATCATCCAATCTGGGACTTTCATTCAACAAAAGCACAATCCTCAGTAGGGTCAACCCTTAGGATAATCCTCAACAAAAATCCCCTCTGAGTCAAAAGATCCCACACTGGTAGATCTTTCTTCATTAAAAAGTCACATACTCCTCTTAGAGTCAAAACCCTACTCATAGGTACTCCCCTAGAGAGTCAGCCACAACCTTGGGCTTTGTACAAGGCAGATAATAGAATCTCCCTAGTGATTCCTTCATCATCAGGTAGCCACAACCTTGGGCTTTATACAAGGCAGACAAACCACATCTCCTGTGTCAAAGATTCACTACAGAAAAAAAGGCCTCCTACCACGCCCAGAAAACCGAGGCTATATGCAAAATAACCGTGGCGTAACGCTGAGGCCACGGTTTGGCCACGGAAATCCAACGGTGGAGTATACGGCCGTGGCCAAAAGTAAAGTCCACGGTTTTTGGTATAGACCACGCCATTTTTACAACTGTGGCATTTTTAGGCCACGGTTTAGGTAGCTTGATTAAGGTCGCGGTTTGTATTTTCCATGACTTAATAACTGTGGCTATATTGTAAAGCCACGGTTTCATTTTAACGTTTACGACACAGTATTAGTTCAAGATATAGCCACGGTTTGGTTATGACCACCTATTTAAAACCGTTGTTATATGTTATGCATTCTAACCCATTTATCTAGCCACGGTTTATTTCTGTATCATTACATTAATATGTCATTATATATATATATATATATATATATATATATATATATATATATATATATATATATATATATATATATATATATATATATATATATATATAAAATTAACAATAATATTGATCAATATAAAATTAATAATAATATTGATGATTAGAATCTAATTAATTACAAGCAAATTAACATTAACATATTATTATAACCCAAACACAGATGCAATTGTGTAGATGAAGAAGAGCATAATTCTAAGTCCTCAATTAAGTTACAACTAACTAATCACCAAACTATATCATATCAAATAGAGATAAAATTAAGAATGTGCAGGCTGATCTAAGGAGCATAACAACCAAAGCTTTTTATTTCCTTACTGAATGTGTGACATTCTCAAGTGAATCCACAATGCAGTGAGCATAATCATAACTTGGGTAGATACACCATTTGTCTCCAGCATGAGGGTGTTGAGTAAACTAAAGGCAGAAAGGATTCACACCATAAGATACTACTGTCCCATTGGAATTTTGTGAAATCAAACGTATATAGGTTTGGCCTTACCTTAATTCGGTATGCAATAAGGTCATACATCTTATTACAGCCACCAACCACCATAAAGGAAGAACCTATTGAACATTTAATAACATAAATGAACAATTTAGCATTCATAACATGTTGAGTTGGATACTAACCTGATGATCAACATACATAAAAGACTAGGTTGGAATAACAAAATGGGTGCCAACAAACATACCTTGAATGGTATCTATACACCTACAATTCAAAATTTATGTATATAGGTTTTATACTGCTTTGTATTAGTGGATGGGAATCAGATTTCTCAATAAGCTTTGTAACCTAATAACTCATATTATTAAAGTATTTAGCTATTAGTTATACCAGTTGTGCCGTTATATAAGTTGCAAGGTTTGTCCAATCATCTATTCAGATATAAGTTACAGTCATGATCCTATCACTTAGAATGAGTTAAAAGCAAAAGACTACAATCATGCTTAGTGGTTTCAAAGAGAAAGAGTGGTGTAGTGGTGTGCAGGGGATGGTTTGAAGGCATATGTAAAACCTTGAATATCTGCACAATAATAGGTGCAGGTTCCAAATGGAGAAATTTTTTGTAGTGAATGGAAAGAAATTCTTTACCTCTGTGACTCATTTCCATCACGCTCATACCGGATCCACACTAGTTGTAGAGCTCCGATTGGGCCGGAGACTATCAAGAGATGCTTGGGAGTCTTCTTCAACCTGGAAAAAAAAAAAGAAACTCTACAAAATGTAAGTAACCAAACCAAACAAAACACAACCAAGAATAATAATTAAGATATAACAGCACACACAAGAGAGGTCTGAAGGCCTGAAAGGAAAACCAAAGGGGAACTCTACCATTTTAACTCATTGAAATATTAGCACTGGCATTAGTCCGTGTTAATTCTCTTTCATAAAACTTCAGAGAAAATGAAATGACAGATCCCATAATAGCATTTTAATATATAATTGTTGTTTAGTAAAACCCGTCCAGGTTAGCAACAAAGGCAACTCACTACTGGCAATAGCAAGTAGAAGGGGTAGTAACAATAGTATAATCTAGTAACCACAATATAATCATAATATACATTGAAAATCACCACTTGAGATATACCTTAATGCAAATAGAAAAACCAAAATTTGCACAATGCAAATAGAAATTCAAAACCATAATGGTCACCAACACATTTGTGAACAGAACAAAAAACTGAACTAACCATTGATAATCACCAAATTTTACACCACCAGACATGGCGGTGCAAGTATCAACTAAGGGCACAACATCTTTATCAGTCACAGTTGTCGTTAGAGAAACATCAAACAGTTGTGCTAACTGTCTTTTTACACTAGCAGGATTATCAATATCCTATATCCAAATTCAAATCCAAAAAACACATAAACCAACATCACTATCTTAAATTATCATTTCAAACAAAAAATTAATCGAATAAAAATGTTTCATCGACACTCAATTATCCTAACACCTACATCACCAGGATAATCACATGTAAATTCGCGGTTAATTCAGTCACGCATATCATTAATTTAGTTCACATTAGTTAAATTAACTATAATTTTGACTGCAAATTGAATTAACCTTCTATTCAAACAAATTAACCACATTTTTCGCAGTAATTAGAAGATTAATTAAGGAATTGAATGAACTTACAATGGATTCAGCTTGGTTGACTAAGTTGGTTTCTTGTTAGACATTTGTGGTTCTAGCTAAAAAGATTAACAAGCAACAATCAACAGTGGTGGTACACACATTACAAAGAAAGGGCTAATGCAAGAGAGTGATTAGATGAGAATATATGACATGAAAGAGACTCACTTTGTTTGCATCCCATAGCTTTACTGTTGTATCAGCTGAAGCTGTTGCAAATATATTAGTTCCTGGTTGAAATCTAACATCTAAGATGGTAGATGAGTGTGACTCGACCGAAGCAACAGGACAAAAGTGTCTGACCGCTTTCAAAACCTAGAGTTACAAATTAAAGAAAACACTGAATCAAAATTATGAATCAAATTAAATAAAATTATCAATCAACACTCTAAACCACAGAGTAGGAGAGGAAGACGCGGATCCAAATGGGGTGATGGGTGGCCGGAGCGATTGAGTCGTCGGAGGGAGTATTGCTGCCAGATCTGTTGGAGAGGAAGACGCGCGTGGTGTTGAATCGGTGAAGCGTTGATGTGCGAGTGGTTCGTCGATGAACTGGCGCTGATGACGGAAGCGGGCAATGGCGGAACAACGTCTGAGATCCAAGAATGTATGGTTTCGGCTGAAGGCTGTTGCTCTTCGTGATTTTTTCCAGGCTGTTCCTCGATCCGGTTGAGGTGGACGATTGGAGGAATTGAAGGTGAGAATGAACTAGGGTTTCTGGAGAGAGAGAAGGGACGAAGCTTTTGGGAGAGAAAGAAGGGAAAATGTTTTTTTAGGAATTGGAGAGGAAAAATAATTTTAGTTACATTTTCAATGTTTTTTTTATTTTTTAATTAAAAAATTAGAAAAGAAAAAATTAGAGGGAAACTTAAAAAAATTGGGGGAAATTTTGGCGGGGTAAAATTTTTTGGGTTTGAGTCACAGTTTATAGTCAAAATTATAAGGCCACGGTTTTCCTTTTGCGGCTAAAAATATCTGCAGTTGTCTAACCGTGGCAATTGAAGGAAAGGCCACAGTTTCACACTTCAGATTCAATATTTTATAATATAAGTCTACGATTTGAAAACCATGGCCAAATCATATATGTGGCCACACTTTCTGAGCTGTGGAAAATTTTAGCGTGGCCGTAGGCCAAATTTCTAGTAGTGATTCCTAACCTCTATGATCTTTTCCCCATAGAGTCATCCATACTCAGTTTCCTCAACAGTCAGCCACAACCTTGGGCTTCATACAAGGCAGAAAATAATGACTTCCCCAGCTAAGAGTCAGCCACAACCTTGGGCTTCATACAAGGAACAAAATAGAGTCTCCCTAGGTAGAGTCAGCCACAATTCTGGGCTTTGTACAGAACATTAAAAAACCTTTCAATCATAAACCCAAGCAACCTTGAAAAGTAAAGCAAACAAAACAAGCATATTATATGATCTAAGCTCTAAGGTAACCCCTCTTTTTATTTATCCTCAGCAGAGTCGCCAGTTCTGTAACTCGGTGAACTGACTTTTATTTTATAAAGCAACAAATGTTGCGGTGAGCAAGAGTCGCCACCGACTTTTATTTTATCCAATTAGGAAAGGCATAAAAGAACAGGAAAGACCTTTTTGAAAAGAGACTGAGTTCGGGGGGTAGGTTATGAAAAGGGAAGGTGTAAGCACCCTTTTCATCCGTAGTTATCTACGGGCTCTTAGTTGCTTAGCTCACTTTTGTTTGAAAGGTTTGATTTGTTTGAAAAAAGTAGTGTGTGTTTTAGAAAAACACTTTTGTTTGAAAATGTCTAAAAAGACAATGTTAAAAAACATGGTGTGAAAAGCGTTTGATTTGAATTGTTGTGAGTAAGCACTTAAGAATTCCTACCCTAGTTCGTAAGGTCTTTCCTATTCCTAAGACTTTCATTGAGCGATAGTACTATCCATACCATATGAGGGTAGGTAGTCCTATACATTGGATGTGCGGGTCATCGAAGGGTCCTCGAATCGTCATAGAGATTATCCATACCATAAAGAGGGTAGGAAGTCCTATGAGATGTGAATAGTCATATAGGCAACATGTAAGGATACCTTAGCCATCGAAGGGACTATCACCGTTTAATCGAGGGACAAGATCATTTATACCGAAGGCGACGTCGAAGGGACTATGATCTTTAAATCGGAGGGACATGGTGATTTTTGGATCGAAGGCAGCATAGGCTAAGGCATCCCTACGCTCGAAGGGACTTGACTATTATTTTCCGAAAGGCAACGTAAGAGGGGAAACCCTAGAGGTGAGTGCGTGCAAGTGTGTTGTATTCAGTTATTTATTCTTGGAATTAGGTTAGCTAACGATAGATTTTAAATGTCTCGACATACAATCCTATTAGCCATGCATCTAAACAGGTATATTGCAGTTTATAGTGCGGAAAGTAAAAACGGAAATTAAATCCTACGCTATTACAAAAAAACCATGCGCCCTATACATCGATTGCTAATATTTAAATAGACAATTTAAATAAATAACTAACTAAGAGCAAACACAAACATGCGACATTCATTGGAGTTTGAGATGAGAAGAGAAGCGCGGAAAACTTGCGTCTGATTATTCGTTTAGTGAAAAATTAATTTAAAGTTACTTCTAAATTAACCTAAATTAATTATATACAAAGTCTAAATAATATTAAGTTATTTATTGAATCGATTATAACCTAATTAAATTAATTAATGACTAAATTAAATTAAGTCCTAAATTAAATTAATATTGAAACTAATTAAAACCTAAAGTTTAAAAAACCCTAAATTACTAAGTTATTTTTGGTTAATTAGTGGTTAGTGAAAAGGAAAAAAAATAATAATAATAATAATACAAAACACAACAAAAAATAAGACAAAACAAAATAAAAACTTAAAGAATAAGAGCTTTAATCCAGTGTGCTGGCTCTTTAGGGGAACTCCATGGACGTCATCTTCCAGAACCTTTAGATATGGGCTTTAAGAAGATCCAACTGTCGGTGATTGAGGGTGTATGGCATCGCGCGTGGGGCTGCAACATGGGATCTGTAAAAAACACACAAAACAGAGAAATAAAATTAAGTGTGGGAAGCTGGGAATTGAACCCAGGTTCTTGAGATTGCTGGTTCCCATGTGTCATACCCCAAATTTGTCCTACCCCTTTACTTCTAACTGGCTTAGGCTTTGCATTCATGTACATACATCACTTAGGTCATAATCCATACCCATGCATGCATATCATTGGTATCAATCAAAGACTAGCAAGAAAGAACTTTTATGGCAAGGAATTTCCTACCAAATGTGAGGATCTGAGGTGTGATTATGTGGCTTTGCTTTCATTGAAGTCTTCCTGGATTAGGGTTTTCTCATTCTCAACTCAAGGCATTGGTGGGAGTGTACAAGCTTGTAATTCATCTGGTCATCCTGAATTAGGGTTTTCTGGACCAAAGTCAACGTAGTTGACTTTCTGGTCAACATTTAATCAAGATCTGATTTTATGAGGAGAAGTGGCATGATGCTTGTGTGGAAGCGCTCAGTTGATTTCCATTGGCCAGAAGTGGATTAATCGGGAATTTCATTGAAATCGGGGAAAAATCAGAACAGTTGATTTTTGGGTCAAAATCAGAAGAATTATTCAAATATTGACTTTTGGTGGAAAATCGGTCGAGGAAAGTCAAAGAAAGAATAAAATCGGAAGTTTGACAAAAAGTTGCCAAAAATAGAAAAATAACAAAAAAGGAAAGTTTTCATACTTAGAAATTTTTTGAGGTTTTAAATCTTGATGAACAGTCCACTTCAGCCCTGATTTACACGTGTCAAAAGGCCTCATTTGAGAAAATTTCCAACATAAAAAATGTTCAGATCATGGAGATGAACAACTCTCTAGTTGGGGGTTTCTTCATTTGAAGCTTGTATGAAGAGATAAAATGGTTTGAAGTTGCTGAAAAGTCATTTGAGCCAAGTTACAATTCAGGTCACGGACCAGGTCATGACCTGGCATTTTGTCAAACATGTGGCATGCCAAATGCCAAGCTGATTCTTGAGCTCTACAAAAATGCTATGAATGCAAACTTGGTATGCATCCACTCTACTCCAGGCCCTCTATGCAATGAAACAAGAATTGAGTAAATTGAGTGGGTATTGAATCAATTGTGGATGTTCAAAGTCATGCCCTCACACTGGCCAGAATGCAGCATCAGGCAGGCCAAGATCCAGGTCACGCGCAAGGCATTTTTACAAACACATGGTGGGCTGAATTCAAGTCCAATTTTCATTCTCCACAAATCTCCATTTTGAACAATCTTAGTGTCAAACTACTCCTTGATATGTCCTCTTTCCAAAAAGCCATGGATGGTAAATTTGGAGCACGTAATGAGCAAGGTACAAAGTCTCAAAGTCACACCTCGACCCAATTATATGTTCACCAAAGATGAGAGCCTTACCCAGTCGAGCCATGCAGCATTCCAGGCAGATTCACTACATTCAGCACACAACAACTACATGTGCTCACACACTCACCCACAAAAAAACTAACCTACAGTCACCCACACTATAAACCCCATGCACCCCATGCATTCACTATATAATCTAACATCACTTCACAAACTCTCACACACTTCCATTTTTTCCAGATTCATTCTTCTCTCTCTCATTTTCTCTCACTCTCATCATTCCTCCATTCTCTCTTTCTCTCTCACCACCATCCAACCACCATAACAAACTCTAACAAACTTCTCATAACCTCCATAACCACCACTCTCCTCCACCTCTAACCACCATCCAACCACCGTAACAAACTCTAACAAACTTCTCATAACCTTCAAACCACCACCATTGAACCTCCTCCATCTTCATCATCATCTTCTTCACATAGTCACCATAACCGCATCCTCCATCATCTTCCTCTACCATCATCTCCATCAAACTTCAACAACCATGACAATCATCATCATCTCCATCACCAAAGCTGCTACCTCGAGATTCTCCCTCCCCGGTGGTCCAACATCATCATCATCATTACTCTAAGCTCATGGATCTTTGCCATCGTAGCATAACAACAAGATCTATAAACTGAGTTTACTTCGCAGTTCAAGATTCGCATCAAAGAGCCATAGCAACATTAGCATCGTTATCATTAGGAGTATGAATTGAAGGAGTTCTGTTTTCTGGTCCTTTGTGAAGTCAAGAATTAGAACCTGTCATCTCCATATTTCAAATTCGTGCAACAAGAAGATAGGAGAGTGTTCCTTCGGCTATGATTCAAGACACTGTTCGGGTTCTGTGTATCATGAAGATCGCGTGTGTATGTTAGCAGGAGTTTTAGCATAGTTTGGCAAAGTCAAGGCTTTATGAATGTCCACGGATAAGAGGTTAGAAGAAGAATCGACGAAAACTGAAGCCGTATTCGTGTTCTACGTGAAAAAACGAACGGGACAGTGGTATTGGTAGAAGTTTTGTGCGTGTTGATGGTAGCTCCGGCGAAGGGGGATCGGAGAAGACGACCGGAGCCCTAGCTCCGGCGTCTGCGTCTGTACAGGTTTGCTTCCTCTTTCTTGATCACATGTCTAGCTGTTATTGGTTGTTCTCTTTCCCCTATTACTATTTTGCCTCTTTGCAAATGATTGAGAACCGAGGTGGCACTTCATGACTAGCTGGGGCATCAATTTTGTCTTATTATACTTAACTCTCATTTGACCAATTGAATGATACCTATAGTTTTGCATGTCACGTTAACAAAAAAAACTATATGATAAAAGTAATAAATGCATGTTGCTTCAGTATCAGAAAATGAATAAACGAAATAAATTGGTTTGTGAGATATTGGGCCTCATGCGCTTTGGGCCTTCTCCTCTCTTCCACGCTACACCTCTGTTTTGCTAATGCACCACTTGTTATTGGACCAGGCCTGGACGCCTTGCTATTCCCACACCCCCTAACTGTTTGGGCCCAGCTTTGCTTAACATAATTTTAGTTCATTGCTAATTGCTTTTGCACCCCCATGCTGCTAGTAAAAAACAAATAAAAAATTGATTTTGTTTTAACTCTTTTGCAATCAATTGAATTTTTCTTAAATAAAAAGGACAAAAATATTTCTCACTCAATTAGACTTTTAGGATTTCATTTTCTTTTAATTGAATCTTTTAATTGTTGTTTCCTTTGATTTTTGATTGGTTGATAAACCATAAATAAATAGTTTTCTTTGTTAATTCAAAAATAGTTTCTAACATGAATAAGGTGCAATTGTTTTGTGAATAATTTTCTTCATTTTTGTGAATATATTTCATGGATGGTTTAGATTTTGTTCCTGTTGTTTTATGAATATTTCCTTATATTGTGAAATACCAAATAACTTCTTCCTCTTTTCTATTAGAAGTAATCAATAACTCTAGGCTAAGAAATTAGGTTAGTCTCCCACTTTTCATTCTTTTTCTTTTACAACATTAAAACATCTAATAACTATCAAAATAAAATCCCTTTAAAAAATACAAAGAAAACACTTAAAAAACCTTAATAAAAAAGTGAAAATCATTAAAAAGGGAATGGAAGCTTGAATCTCCCTTGCTTTAGGGAATCATTCGAGTGCTTGGATCTCCCTTGCTTTAGGGAACCATTCGGGCGTAAGTTCCCAAATTCTAAAAGACACAAACCAAAGAGTAACTCGATTTTCCCTTGCCTTAGGGATTTCCTCGAAACACTCAAACTCTCTCTCCTCTCTCCTTTCTTAAGGGCATTGTTATCTCCGCTCTATTGCATCCTAGGTCAATCCCTTATGCAAGAGCGCGAGCGTTAACTCCGCCCAACTAAAAAACACAAAAACAAACAGAAAATCGTGAGCCGAACTACGGCGCTCTGATTCCTGAAAAGGATACGTAGGCATCAAGTCGCGGGGCTTGAACGAGCACATTTGTAAATAATTCCATCTTTTCCCCGTATTTCTTTTGTATTCATTTGCATATAGACATAGACATAGTACACACCCTTTAGATAGAAACAAACATATGTGGATACCATCGAGTACGATGGGCGCGAGGGGTGCTAATACCTTCCCCTTGCGTAACCGACTTCCGTACCTAGATTCTCTGGTCGCAAGACCCTGTTCTTATCCTATGTAGGTTATCTGATATTCCTTTCCCTTATGGGATAAATATATTGGTGGCGACTCTGTTCATTTATCGCGAGCGTGCGACAGCTGGCGACTCTGCTTGGGATTACCTAAGCAAGTCGATCCTAGCCTTTGTTTGTTTCGTTTATTGGGTGTTTATTTATTGGTTTATGTGTTTACATTTTGTGTATATGTTTGCATATCATGTCTATTTCCTATTTGCATATCATGTTTACTTTCCGCATGCATCTGGACTATATTATGGGTCCCCGTGGGGGCCACATATTTTTCTGCTTTGTTTTGCAGGTGGGGGGTTTAAGTGCGGTAAAAGGCCCACTACCCAGGCCAGTGACACATAGGATTAGCGTGGATGCTCATGTTGACTCCCGTAGCGCTTGTTATGATCGAGTTTGACATGGGGTACCACAACTGGGCGAGGTTCTTTCATGGAACACTGTGTCTGGCACGCTTGTTGCCTCAAACACTTTGTACCCCATGGGAACTGTAGACCCTGGTGACCATTAGGGACCACCCGTCCGTGTCTAGACTTCATACCCGTGAGATTGGGGTGGGACAGGAAACCTTGGCTCCTACATACCATTGGCTCATCATATTTGAGGTCGGACCTTTATTTGGTCTATTCTCATGGTGCTTGATACTCTGGCATTCCAAAAAGGCGTCGAACCATTGATCCTGTGACATTTGACCTGTACAGAGGTGTTTCATCAGTTATCCAGAGATTGTACAGTGGTTACTCAGATTATGTGGACCCTTGATCCCATGCTTTTGCATTGCATAACATCATTGCTTCATCCGCTTCATTTGTGGGGGATCCTAAAGTCTATTTCCAAAAAGAGGAGAAAAAGAAAAAGGAAATAGAAAAGATACTATATACAAAACAAACCTTGATTCAAAAAAAAAAGAGAAAATAAAAGAAAAAGAAAAAGTGTGAAAAGACTTTAGGATTCTCCATAAACGAACACATTGCATTCACACTATCATGCATTTCATGGTTCTATCAGAAGCTTGTGGGGGCCTTTCTATTCAGACTTTGACATCAACAATACAATTGACTTCTCACCGCTACGTGCTCAAATGTTGATATTGGAACAACTCTGTGGGTTTTAAATGGGATGGGAACAGAAATGGAGACTGGCATGAATCAGTGTATGGAGGTTATTCAAGTGTTTTCTCTTTGACAAGAAGAATTGAGACAGATTCCTCAGAGGCCAAATGCAAATGTTAATCTCACCCATGAGAAGGTCTTATGAATCACAATGTTTGAAATGATGTTGAGATTCTTGTTCTTGGTAAGGAGAATTCACATCACTGAAGTCTTCAAGTTCCCGATTATTGAAGTTGACAAAAGGTTCCACCTCTTGGAGAAAAGATCGAATGCCATAAAAAGTGGTGACGCCACTGATTCATATGTTGTTGGTTTGTGCCTAATGCGTGATATCAAGAAATGCAAGGATCATCCACTCTCACTCCTAATGATGGATATTGAAGCTAAATTGGTAATCATCTCTTGGGCATGTGTGGAAGTTGCTTGGGGCTCCCGCACGAGGGATAAGCAAGACGTACTGTTATCTTGAGCATTGCATCACTCGCATTGCTCGAATCCCTAAAGTAAGACAAAATTTACAAATCTTGGGTGACTTCGTTGGAGTTTTCTTTGGAAGTAATCTGAAGTGATTGGAAGGAACTACAGAAAGTATTCAAGGTCAACAAGCCCAGACGGAGTCAAGCCTCCTCAACTATGGCAATCATCAATTCATTTATGCATTTCATTTGTAATTTTCCTTGTTTTGTTAAATGTTTCTTCCATGTAAAAGTTGTTTGTTTTTAATAATAATAAAAATGCATTGCATATTCTAGTTTCGAATCAATCCATTCGTGTTCACTCATATATTTCTGTCTATCGATATCAAACTCTGGTTTAAGCAAAAAAATATCAAAAGGGAGAATAATAAAAACGCAAAATCTCTAATTGTGTGCTTTTGAATAAAACCCCGCTGAGGATGTACAGGCATTGTTTCAAATCCCCAAACACTGGAGATATAAGGGAGTGCAACCCTCGTTAACCCCTTTGAGCCTTGAAGAAGGAGTTTCTTTTTTATACAAAAAAAAACCATCACATTTAACCCAGGGGTAGGATAGCGTTCAATTAACCTGATCGAGCAATCAAAATTCATCAAGAGTGTACATCCGAGGATACAACAATGGTTATCTACAAAAGGTTGAGGAAAGTCAAATACCACAATGGTAATCCCTCATCAATCAAAGAATGAGGCAGTCACAATCACCTCCCGCAAATCAAAGATTCAGGATCACACGACTTGTTCAAAAAAAAGGTGAATCAAAAAAAAAAAAAGAGCCCGCTAAGTCAACAACTTGAAAACAAGTGACTTAGGCAAAATTAGGGCATCCCGCTGGACTCCAAAATAAAATTCAAAAGAATTTGTCCAGGCAAAATTTAGGGAAACAAAAAAGAAAGGCAAAGCAGAAGCGGAAAACGAGAATTACAACATAAAGATCCTCATCAAAGGAACAAAGTTGTGTGATCAGGCACCAAAAAAAAAGTGAGTGACTACCATGTCCAAGAAGACTTCATTGGTTCCTCAATCATCTCAAACTCCTCTTGAAGGATGAACGCTCGTATCAGGTTAATTTGAACTTAGGACTGGAGAACATCACGAAGAATGGGTGGGTTAGGATAGACTTTGAGCCTTAAATCCTTTCTTTCTAAAAAACCCGTGAACCAGGCCACGTTACAACCCTTAAAAGACCTAATTGAAGCAGGGTTTATTTCAAAAGCAAGTTGTGTAAAACTGACTCCTAGATGTTTGCTTACCATTTATGTTGATATCGATATGAAAAATAATTCAAACACTGAATGCCACAACTTTATTTCAATAACTTTGATCACGAAGCTAGCATAAGCATTGCATTAGGATTATCATCTTCAAAGAAAATATCTTTTACTTGTGAATAAACACTTGACATCAAGGAAGATCAAACAGTGAACAACTGCAGAAAAAGTTGATCGATTCCATGAGCCATTCACTTCAAAGGCTGATTACTCCTAGGGGCAAGTTGTGTGAAGACTCTGTCAACTGAGGCATCCATTCAAGCTTCCATTAATCCGGGGCAGTTAAGTCGAGGAATCTCTCTTGGGTTCAACCAATCTGGGGCAGTTACGTCGAGATTTGACAAATCTCTCCAAGGATCCTTTGGGACAAATTCCTTCGTAGTTCGTGAATCTTGGGGCACAATCTTCTGAGTTTTATTGCCTTATCCCCAATCATAGGAGTTTATTTCTCCTGGAACTTTGGTCTCTCCTCAAACACATGAGTTTATTTCTCATGGCAGTTGTTCCACTCCCCCAACCTAGTCTCCTTGTCTGAATTTCTCAACATCGTGAATCAAGGGAACCTCCTCAAGCTCACAATCCCCAAGCAATTCAAGATGTAGGGAAAGTCAAACGAAGTCACTTCCTCCCCAACAAAGCTACATTTCAACCCTCAGCGCAGTTTCCAATGATCTTTGGTACTGTAGGGTTTCCAATACCGATTCATATTGGTAGCTCAAGACAACAAGCAAGGGACTCCAACAATCATGCTTCTCTATCACTCTAACGCCTTTATTTGGCACTCTGCATATAGTTTCCATTGGATATAGCATTGCATCCTCAAAAGCGTAGCATATCCGTCAAAGCGGAACATTACGCCATAGAAAAATTCAAACATACATACGAAGCATAAGCCAGATCATCAGAACCAACGCTCAATCAAGACAATGATACATCCCCACAGAAAATGTTGTCCTTACAAACTCCGATTGATATCTGCTACTACATCACAAATCTCCTCAAACCATGGTGCCAATACCTGGTATCCTCAATCCCCAAAAGAAGTCTCATGTTCTCTCCCCAATGTGGATCGGATACAATGTCTTTTTTCGTCAGAATCGTTGTCTCCGAGGTTATTTCCCGTGTGCTGCGTGAAGATTAGAGTGTGAATGAGGGTGGGCATTCAACCCATCTCATTTTTTCAATCATTTGAATAACCATACTTGGTGTGTGGCAATTCGAACGATTGCCGCTCTTGAAGAGTTACACCCCGCCTTTGGCCTGAGGGATTAATGTAATTCTTATGCCCCGCCAGCATCAGCATCTCCGTGAATCTCCAATATTTACCGATGTCTTTTGATCGAGTCTAGTCGTCACTAGTCTCTGTGATCTCTTCCCTCGTACGGGAAAACTTTTTAGATCCAACCCCCGTGTTGTGTATCCTTTGCCTTCCGTCCTGGCAAACCATTTCAAAACTAATTCCCAATCCCCAACCTCAGTGTTGATATTAATTCTTTCTTCCCATGACCTCAGTGTCGATACCTTTCTTTTCCAACCTCAGTGTTGATGTCTATCCTTTTCTTGTCCAACCTCAGTGTTGATGCCTATCATTCCTTCACCGACCTCTGTGTCGATGCCAATCGTCATTCACAACCTCAGTGTTAATGTTTATCTTTTCTCGTCCCAACCTCAGTGTTGATGTCCTCGACCTCAGTGTCGACGCCTTTCCTTTCACAACCTCGGTGTTGATGTCCCCCTACCTCAGTGTTGATATGCGCCAACCTCAGCGTTGATGTCCTCCAACCCCAGTGTTGATGTTTATCCTTTCTTTCAATTCTTGTGGGTCGTAAGTTCGTTATTCTCACCCCGACGTTGAGTCATGGATCGCACGAGATCTTTTCCTTTCAGTCTTGAAGATCGTACGAGGTCTTCTCCCGATGTTGAGTCATAGGTCCCACGAGATCCTTTCCCATTCAGTCCTGAAGATCGTACAAGATCATCTCCTGTTGTCGAGTCGATGTTGAGTCGTAGTTCGCACGAGATTTTTTTTCCTTCCAGTCCTGAAGATCGTACGAGATCTTCTCCCGATGTTGAGTCGTGGATCGCACGAGATCCTTTCCTTTCAGTCATTGTTTCATACCACCATCCTGGAAAACCCTGTATTGGCACCACTACCACGTTACATACTACCACCGTTCAAATCCATTACTCACTGTAAATTCTTCCACCAGAAAAAAACAAAAATTCTCTTTCCCCAGCAGATATCGAAATAAAAAAACAAGGATAACACTTACACCATCTTCTCTTTAGGACAAATTTCTGGTACTTTGATATTTAATCTTCTTCTACCTCGAATGTTCGAAAGGCTAACGCCAATCTCACCTTCAGGTTTAAGATGATTAAATAGGGGCAGCTGTCATACCCCAAATTTGTCCTACCCCTTTACTTCTAACTGGCTTAGGCTTTGCATTCATGTACATACATCACTTAGGTCATAATCCATACCCATGCATGCATATCATTGGTATCAATCAAAGACTAGCAAGAAAGAACTTTTATGGCAAGGAATTTCCTACCAAATGTGAGGATCTGAGGTGTGATTATGTGGCTTTGCTTTCATTGAAGTCTTCCTGGATTAGGGTTTTCTCATTCTCAACTCAAGGCATTGGTGGGAGTGTACAAGCTTGTAATTCATCTGGTCATCCTGAATTAGGGTTTTCTGGACCAAAGTCAACGTAGTTGACTTTCTGGTCAACATTTAATCAAGATCTGATTTTATGAGGAGAAGTGGCATGATGCTTGTGTGGAAGCGCTCAGTTGATTTCCATTGGCCAGAAGTGGATTAATCGGGAATTTCATTGAAATCGGGGAAAAATCAGAACAGTTGATTTTTGGGTCAAAATCAGAAGAATTATTCAAATATTGACTTTTGGTGGAAAATCGGTCGAGGAAAGTCAAAGAAAGAATAAAATCGGAAGTTTGACAAAAAGTTGCCAAAAATAGAAAAATAACAAAAAAGGAAAGTTTTCATACTTAGAAATTTTTTGAGGTTTTAAATCTTGATGAACAGTCCACTTCAGCCCTGATTTACACGTGTCAAAAGGCCTCATTTGAGAAAATTTCAAACATCAAAAATGTTCAGATCATGGAGATGAACAACTCTCTAGTTGGGGGTTTCTTCATTTGATGCTTGTATGAAGAGATAAAATGGTTTGAAGTTGCTGAAAAGTCATTTGAGCCAAGTCACAATTCAGGTCACGGACCAGGTCATGACCTGGCATTTTGTCAAACATGTGGCATGCCAAATGCCAAGCTGATTCTTGAGCTCTACAAAAATGCTATGAATGCAAACTTGGTATGCATCCACTCTACTCCAGGCCCTCTATGCAATGAAACAAGAATTGAGTAAATTGGGTGGGTATTGAATCAATTGTGGATGTTCAAAGTCATGCCCTCACACTGGCCAGAATGCAGCATCAGGCAGGCCAAGATCCAGGTCACGCGCAAGGAATTTTTACAAACACATGGTGGGCTGAATTCAAGTCCAATTTTCATTCTCCACAAATCTCCATTTTGAACAATCTTAGTGTCAAACTACTCCTTGATATGTCCTCTTTCCAAAAAGCCATGGATGGTAAATTTGGAGCACGTAATGAGCAAGGTACAAAGTCTCAAAGTCACACCTCGACCCAATTATATGTTCACCAAAGATGAGAGCCTTACCCAGTCGAGCCATGCAGCATTCCAGGCAGATTCACTACATTCAGCACACAACAACTACATGTGCTCACACACTCACCCACAAAAAAACTAACCTACAGTCACCCACACTATAAACCCCATGCACCCCATGCATTCACTATATAATCTAACATCACTTCACAAACTCTCACACACTTCCATTTTTTCCAGATTCGTTCTTCTCTCTCTCATTTTCTCTCACTCTCATCATTCCTCCATTCTCTCTTTCTCTCTCACCACCATCCAACCACCATAACAAACTCTAACAAACTTCTCATAACCTCCATAACCACCACTCTCCTCCACCTCTAACCACCATCCAACCACCGTAACAAACTCTAACAAACTTCTCATAACCTTCAAACCACCACCATTGAACCTCCTCCATCTTCATCATCATCTTCTTCACATAGTCACCATAACCGCATCCTCCATCATCTTCCTCTACCATCATCTCCATCAAACTTCAACAACCATGACAATCATCATCATCTCCATCACCAAAGCTGCTACCTCGAGATTCTCCCTCCCCGGTGGTCCAACATCATCATCATCATTACTCTAAGCTCATGGATCTTTGCCATCGTAGCATAACAACAAGATCTATAAACTGAGTTTACTTCGCAGTTCAAGATTCGCATCAAAGAGCCATAGCAACATTAGCATCGTTATCATTAGGAGTATGAATTGAAGGAGTTCTGTTTTCTGGTCCTTTGTGAAGTCAAGAATTAGAACCTGTCATCTCCATATTTCAGATTCGTGCAACAAAAAGATAGGAGAGTGTTCCTTCGGCTATGATTCAAGACACTGTTCGGGTTCTGTGTATCATGAAGATCGTGTGTGTATGTTAGCAGGAGTTTTAGCATAGTTTGGCAAAGTCAAGGCTTTATGAATGTCCACGGATAAGAGGTTAGAAGAAGAATCGACGAAAACTGAAGCCGTATTCGTGTTCTACGTGAAAAAACGAACGGGACAGTGGTATTGGTAGAAGTTTTGTGCGTGTTGATGGTAGCTCCGGCGAAGGGGGATCGGAGAAGACGACCGGAGCCCTAGCTCCGGCGTCTGCGTCTGTACAGGTTTTCTCCCTCTTTCTTGATCACGTGTCTAGCTGTTATTGGTTGTTCTCTTTCCCCTATTACTATTTTGCCTCTTTGCAAATGATTGAGAACCGAGGTGGCACTTCATGACTAGCTGGGGCATCAATTTTGTCTTATTATACTTAACTCTCATTTGACCAATTGAATGATACCTATAGTTTTGCATGTCACGTTAACAAAAAAAACTATATGATAAAAGTAATAAATGCATGTTGCTTCAGTATCAGAAAATGAATAAACGAAATAAATTGGTTTGTGAGATATTGGGCCTCATGCGCTTTGGGCCTTCTCCTCTCTTCCACGCTACACCTCTGTTTTGCTAATGCACCACTTGTTATTGGACCAGGCCTGGACGCCTTGCTATTCCCACACCCCCTAACTGTTTGGGCCCAGCTTTGCTTAACATAATTTTAGTTCATTGCTAATTGCTTTTGCACCCCCATGCTGCTAGTAAAAAACAAATAAAAAATTGATTTTGTTTTAACTCTTTTGCAATCAATTGAATTTTTCTTAAATAAAAAGGACAAAAATATTTCTCACTCAATTAGACTTTTAGGATTTCATTTTCTTTTAATTGAATATTTTAATTGTTGTTTCCTTTGATTTTTGATTGGTTGATAAACCATAAATAAATAGTTTTCTTTGTTAATTCAAAAATAGTTTCTAACATGAATAAGGTGCAATTGTTTTGTGAATAATTTTCTTCATTTTTGTGAATATATTTCATGGATGGTTTAGATTTTGTTCCTGTTGTTTTATGAATATTTCCTTATATTGTGAAATACCAAATAACTTCTTCCTCTTTTCTATTAGAAGTAATCAATAACTCTAGGCTAAGAAATTAGGTTAGTCTCCCACTTTTCATTCTTTTTCTTTTACAACATTAAAACATCTAATAACTATCAAAATAAAATCCCTTTAAAAAATACAAAGAAAACACTTAAAAAACCTTAATAAAAAGGTGAAAATCATTAAAAAGGGAATGGAAGCTTGAATCTCCCTTGCTTTAGGGAATCATTCGAGTGCTTGGATCTCCCTTGCTTTAGGGAACCATTCGGGTGTAAGTTCCCAAATTCTAAAAGACACAAACCAAAGAGTAACTCGAGTTTCCCTTGCCTTAGGGATTTCCTCGAAACACTCAAACTCTCTCTCTTCTCTCCTTTCTTAAGGGCATTGTTATCTCCGCTCTATTGCATCCTAGGTCGATCCCTAATGCAAGAGCGCGAGCGTTAACTCCGCCCAACTAAAAAACACAAAAACAAACAGAAAATCGTGAGCCGAACTACGGCGCTCTAATTCCTGAAAAGGATACGTAGGCATCAAGTCGCGGGGCTTGAACGAGTACATTTGTAAATAATTCCTTCTTTTCCCCGTATTTCTTTTGTATTCATTCGCATATAGACATAGACATAGTACACACCCTTTAGATAGAAACAAACATAGGTGGATACCATCGAGTACGATAAGCGCGAGGGGTGCTAATACCTTCCCCTTGCGTAACCGACTCCCGTACCTAGATTCTCTAGTCGAAAGACCCTGTTCTTATCCTATGTAGGTTATCTGATATTCCTTTCCCTTATGGGATAAATATATTGGTGGCGACTCTGTTCATTTTTGCGAGCGTGCGACACCATGCTTTGCCAGTTGTGCTGCAATTGTTCACTGTTTTGGAAACGGAAACACGCAAATAAGTAAAATAAAACATAACAAATAGACAAAGTCAGTCAACGTGGGCCCATGAACATTATGCAGCGCCCAATGGGAAAGAGATAGAGGTTTTGGATGGTTTGACCGGCCAATGAAAGTGGAGAGAGAGTTTGAGAATTGTTGACTGTCGAATGGCATTGCGACACACATGTTGTCTTCTTCCTTTCATCCTGCGTCAAAAAAGCTGCAAAAAATAGCTACGAATGTAGCTACAGAATTGCTACGAATTCTGCAATAATTTCATAGCTAATAATCTGTGATTCTAAAACCTGCGAGAACAACCATGGATGGAAACGAAAACGACCCTGGTCCACTAAATCAAGTGCTGCGAATTTCATGGAACTGTCCTTTGGGTCTAAAACGGCCTGGAAAGCTATATTTGAAGCTTCACGAATGCAAAGCCCTAGTAATGGCATGTCGTGATTTAGGGCTCAGAGCTTGTATAATTTGCATCTAACCTGTTCTAAACCCTTCCATAAACATGTTAAAAGCAATAAAATATATTTAAAATCAATGGATCAATGAGAACGAAAGTCACCACTTAGAATGAATATGAGCAAAATATGGCATGATATTTACGTAATATGGGGTCGTGTACCAGTCCAAACTTACTCTGAAATATCTTAGGAAGAATTGGTGACGCTGGTTTGGATAGAAAACGCCTGTGTTTGGAAATTTCGTGATCCCTCGTTCTTTGAAGATTTGAAGAAGTCTTTAGGTGTGATGGAGGCTAGGGTTTCGTGTTATTGGAGGCTGCCATGTTATGAATATATAGTAGCATAAATTAGGGTTGAAACAAAATGGAAAGATTCAACTATCTTTGATTAAAAAGTTTGATCTTGAAGAAAATATGAAAACTTTCTATATAAATCTTCAATCTATTTTCCATAGTTTTTTCACGTGTAATTGGCCCTTGGATGATGAAAGGATCTTAGTTATATGAAAAGAATATTCCATGGTATTTTGTAGGATTTAATTTGATTTTATTTTGATTTTATTTGATTTATATTGAATTTAAATGAATAAATTCAAAAATAAATAAATAAAATCATAAAATAAATATCCAAATGACATATGGGCCTTTAATAAGTTTGGATTTTCGTGGGTGATTGAAAAAATATGGCCCATTACTCAAAACTTTGAATTTGGCCATTTAGGTTTTCACACTTTTCTTGAAAATCGACCAACTTGTACCAATCATATCTCCCTCATTTTTTATCATATGAAGGTGTTCTTGTACATTTTAGAAAGCTCAAAGAGTCTTCTAAAAGATACTTTTGGTTTCACCTTCATTGAGTTTACCATGTTCATTTACCATCCTTTGAGAGAAAATGTCTTTTTGTTGACTTTCAAAAGGACCTATAATGTATTAGCTTGTATCTTTCAACTGGTGCATTTCTTGACTTTGGGACCAACATCAAAGTTGTAGAGAATGAAATTTCCTTGAGAATAGGCTTTGGTTGGAGAATTTTAGAGAAAGTATGAGAGAGATATGACTGGTCAAAGTTGAGTTGACTTTGTCTAGAAACCCTAATTTAGCAACTTGTCCTTTTGATGATTTCTGAGCTTTCTTTGGTAAATCATGATCAACCCTTGATCAAATGATGAATGTGACCTCAAAATAAGGATGTTGACCAAAAATCAGGAATTTTGACTGTACTTTGACCATAGTTGACTTTTGACCTAGTATGGGCGACTATTGACTTTCTGAGCAATTGATCGAGCGATCTCGTGAATGGAGGCCTGACACTTCATATGAGATGCTATGAAGTCCATTTGAAGTCTCAGAAATCTCACTTACCTTGATTAAATCCAAACCCTAATTTTGGTCCTCATTGCTTAGGAGGAGAGTGAACATGCTTGCAATCCTTGTGTAGCCTTGAGTATCTGAACATCATGTGAGTCTGAAGAGACTGTTTGATCCAAGCTATATTAAAATATATTGGGCAAATTTTGGGGTATGACAGCTGCCCCTGTTCAATCTTCTTAAATCTGAGGATGTAGAGTGGTTTGTGTGCCAATCGGAATCTGAAGATGGAAGAGGATTGAACACTAGAATACCAAGAAATTTGCCCTTGTAGATGCAGGGACTTTTTAACGGGGATGGGCTTACGGATGCCATCAGGATGTTGACAGGAAGTTTTCTGAGATGGGCTTGAAGATGCCATCCATGTGTTGCCAGAGTATTGTCTAAAGCAGACGCTTTTCAGACTGAGTCGCATGCATTGATGAAGTAATGTCTTATAGAAGACTACCTGAAGAGGTTCCTGAATAGGGTAGATCACTGACTGATGTAAAGGAGATTAGGCTTTAAACAAAGCTCGGGAAGAAGTGTCTTTATAGGAGATTAACTGAGAAGCTCTTTGAAAGGACAATAAATGTCTTAGAAAAGATTGGATAGATGTGTTAAAGAAGATTTCCTAAAAAGGTGGAGATATGTCTTAGAGAAGACTACCGAGAAAGACTATGATATGTCTTGAACAAGACTAACCTAGAAAGGTGTGAAATGTCTTAAACACGACTGGCCTAGGAAGGCTCCTAGAAAGGATATGATATGTCTTAAACAAGACTGACCTAGTAGGGTTGATAAAGGTCTTAAAAAAGACTACCTAGAAAGGTTGATCAACGTCTTAGAAAAGACTACCTAGAAAGGTTGATAAACGTCTTAGAAAAGACTACCTAGAAAGGTTGACAAACGTCTTAGAAAAGACTACCTAGAAAGGTTAATAAACGTCTTAGAAAAGACTACCTAGAAAGGTTCTTAGAAAGGATGATAAACTTCTTAGACAAGACTACCTATAAAGGCTCCTAGAAAGGATGATAAACGTCTTAGACAAGACTACCTATAAAGGCTCCTAGAAAGGATAAGAAACGTCTTAAACAAGACTACCTAGAAAGGCTCCTAGAAAGGATGAGAAGTTCTTTGATTGTTTCTGAATTATCTTTGAAGAATAATCCGGAGTTAAGCGTCGAGATGGTATCTGTGACTGGAATGAGTGTCAAAATTAAATCGTTTGATAAGATCATCTTTGCACCATATTAGGATGATAATATTCTTTTGATTAGGAAATATCCTGAAAAGGCAAAAAATTAGTTTTATGCACTGTCATGATGCATGTATTGTGTAATGAGGTTCTCGACATAAACGAGAATGTTTGTATGTTATGTATGTAATGTGAATGAGGTTCTCGAAATAAACGAGAATGATGTATGTTATGTATGTATTATGAATAATGCATGGATGGACTATATAGTCGAAGCATATTGGTAACTTTGTATAACAATTGCTGGTTGAGAAAATAAATCTCTGTATGCTTCTGGAGATGATAACAAGGTGATTGTGTTGAGAATTCCTGTCTTCTGTTCGAGGATATACAGCTGGGGATTTTTATTACCGCTTGGGGATGAAAGCAGCTTGAGTGATTTGATCCTGATGTGCCCTGATTGGGGATAAGAGAGATGGATAACTGACCAAGTTTCCACTGTGAGTGCCAACTTTACTGGGAACAGTGAGTTTGAATAAACCTTGTTGGAGAAGAAGATTGTATTGGAGAGCCTGTAATATTGGGGAGCCAAGTCTCTGTTGGGAAGAGATTACTTGAAGATAACTCCTCTAGGATTACTCTATTGGGATATTATTGTGAAAACAACTCTGTGGGGAAGATTCCCTGAGATTTCGATTCCTTATTGCCCCCATATCTTCAAGCATTTCGTCACTTTTGGTTGAATAACATTTTCTCAACCATATATGGCCCTTTGCATGTGGGAGTCTATCTGCCCCTGGGATCAGTGGCGTAGTATTTATTGGATTTAGAACTTTGTATGAGAGAGTGATACTGACACCATCTGATGCTAGTAGCTGAACAGCTTTTGCTGAGATTTGTGACTAATGCAACATGCTCCTATTGGTGGACTTGCTTCTCTGGTTGTTCAACGCATTTGAGAGATTCTGCGAATCGCGATTTGACTGCCCTAGGTAGATGGGATAATAATGTGTCATGCCCCTTGTATATACAAGCTTTTTTGCTGAATGAGTCAAGCGTACGAGACGTCTCTGCAACTTTATCTGTCGGGAGGACTTTTAGTCATTAGTCATGCCCCATGCAGATTCTTCCTGATGTCAAACATTTGAAATTATGTAGACAAAATTGTTTTATAATGACACTCATAAAAATGCAATGCATATGTCTGTCTTTGAAGTTTAAAAATGCTTTTAGTAAAACAAAAGATGTAAGAAAGCGATATTTATAAAAACATGATATCTACTCTAGATTTGTAGTAGACCTCAAGGAGTCAGGATACCTTTGGTAACAGTACGCTTTCGAACTAACCATGCTTCAGTTAGGACTTTCAAGGGTTGTAACGTGGCTTGGTTCACAGGTTTAAGAAACAAAGGATAATGGCTCAAAATATATTTGTACCCATCCCAATCTTCGTGATGTTCTCCAGCCCTATGCTCAGCTAACGGTGCGTTCGTGTTCCAAAAGACTTTGGAAAATACTGACAGTTTGTGATGGTTCAAAAACCTGCAGTTTGTTTAAAAGGTAGTCATCTATCTCCTTTTTCTTGTAATATTTCTTGTCGAGGACTTGTAGTGACCTCCTTTTGACTTTGGTTATCCCTAACTTTTGCCTGAGCTGTTTATTTTGAGATTACAGTCAGCGGGATGTCTCTATTTTTGATAAGCCTCCTTTATAGGTTTTGACTTAACCGTTTTTCTTTTGATGGATATTGACTGCCTGATGTTTAATGATTATAAGAACTCATCACCGATCTTGTAAAAGAACTACCAGCATAATTGAGTTAGCTGAGTAACTACCCTGCCCCGGGTTATGATTAAGGGTTTTAATCTGTACAAGAAAGAAAACTCTTACGCCTTAGGCTCAAAGGGGTTGACTAGGGATTAACATCCTTATATCTCCACTGTTTAGGAATTGAAACAATGCCTGTACATCGTCAGCACCGTCTGTTCAGAAGCATACTGTATGAGGTTACGGTATCATTTTCGTCATCCTCCCTCAAAAGGTTCACAGCCTTAGCAAGAGTTGAATATCATAAAGAAAACCTAGTAAAAACAAAGTTTTAAAATAATAGTAAGAAATAAGTCAAGACAAACATATGCAATGCGTTAATGATTATTATAAAATAAATAGAGTCTGTCCTAAGACGAATGTTTAAACAAACAGGAAAGAAATTGCGAATGCAAATAAACTAATTATCTAAAAAGCCATCCGTCTACATATCAATGCATTAGAATTTATGAGGCTCTTCTGGCTGGCCGAATTCAATAACTCCTTCATCAATCAAGTCTTGAATTTTATGCTTCAACGGCCCACAATCTTTTGTATCATGACCAAGACTGTTTGAATGATAAGCACATCTTGCATCATGCTTGTACCTAGGAGCAGGATTTGCTGGAGCTGAGTATGGAGGCAGCAAAGTTATCAGTCTCTGATAGAGCAGATGATGCAAAGCTTGAGACAATGGCATATGCAGTGGCGTGAATGACCTCTTGGGTTTGGATTTCCAAGTACGTTGGCCACCTTGTTGCTTAAGCTGATCTTTTTGTGTTTGTTGTGTTGGTGCCTGACTAGAGACCAGAACTGCCCCAACAGTATTGGATTCGTTCTTTCTATCGTATGGCTTTTTCATAGCACCAGAAGATGTAGCCACCTGTATTTTTCCGCTCCGGATACCATTTTCAACACGCTACCCAGTCAGCATGAGGTCGGTGAAGCCAGCTGAAGAACTTCCAAGTAGATGGCTGTAGAAAGGACCAGTTAGTGTGCTCATGAACATGTCAACTAACTCTCGGTCAGCCAGGGGAGGTTGGACTCTACCAGCCAAGTCTCTCCATTTCTGAGCGTATTCTTTGAAGCTTTCATTAGATCCCATGGACATGCTTTGTAATTGTGTACGAGTTGGCGCCAGATCAGCATTGTATTGGTATTGTGTGTGTCGCTACCGCGAAAATGGAATCAGAGTCGCCACCAATATATTTATCCCATAAGGGAAAGGAATACCAGGAAACCTTACAAAGGAAGGAACAGGGTCTTGCGACCAGAGAATCAAGGTACGGGAGTCGGTTACGCAAGGGGAAGGTATTCCTTTCCCTTATGGGATAAATATATTGGTGGCGACTCTGATTCCTTTTTCGCGAGCGTGCGACAGCTGGCGACTTCACTGGGGATGTTGCTAGACCTATTGCGGGTCCATTCTTAGCGAGTCGATCCTAGCCCGCGTTTGTTTGTTTATTTACTGGGTGTTTACTTGTTTTATGTCTATACCTTGTATATATGTTTGCATGCTTATTCTTTGCCTGCATATCATGTTTATTTCTGTTTGCACATCATGCATATGGATTATATTTTGTGTTCCCTGGGGTCTTCTGTTCTGTTTTGCAGGTGGGGGGTTTGTATGAGGTAAAAGGCCCACTACCCAGGCCAGTGACACATAGGATTAGCGTGGATGCTCATGTTGACTCCCGTGGCCCTTGCTACGATCGAGTTCAACGTGGGGTACCACAACTGGGCGAGGTTCTTTCATGGAACACTGTGTCTGGCACCCTTGCTGCCTCAAACACTTTGTACCCCATGGGAACTGTAGACCCTAGTGACCATTAGGGACCACCTGTCCGTGTCTAGAATTCATACCCGTGAGATTGGGGTGGGACAGGAAACCTTGACTCCTACATACCATTGCTTATTCATATTTGAGGTCGGACCTTTATTTGGTCTGTTCTCATGATGCTTGATATTCTGGTATTCAAAAGGGCGTCGAACCTTTGATCCTGTGACATTTGACTTGCACAGAGGTTTTACATCAGTTATCCAGAGATTGTACAGATGATACTAAGATCATATGGATCTTGATCCCATGCCTTTGCATTGCATAACATCATTACTTTATCCACTTCATTTGTGGGGGATCCTAAAGTCTATTTCCAAAAAAAAAAGACGAAAGAAAATAGAAAAACAAAAAAAAAAGGATGAAAAAAAGATACTATATGCAAAAAAGAGAATAAAAGAGAAAAAGTGTGAAAAGACTTTAGGATTCTCCATAAATAAAACATGCATTCATAATATCATGCATTTCATATCTCAGAAGCTTATGGGGGCCCTTTCTTCTCAGATTTTGACTTCAACAACAAAATTGACTTCTCACCGTTGTGCTCGAAAGTTAATGATGGAACAACTCCGTGAGGACTTAACTCAGATGAGGACAGAAATGGGGATTAACCTGAATCATTGTATGGAGGCTATTCAAGCCCTTGCTTTTAGACATGAAGAATTGAGTCAGGTTCTTCAGAGACTGGATGCAAATGTTAATCTCAACACAGGAGAAGGTCCTGCGAATCAGAATGTTAGAAATACTGTTGAGATTCCAATTCCCGCTAAGGAGACTTCGCATCATGAGAATAATTCAGAACTTGAAGCCTTCAGGTTCCCGATTGACGAGTTTGACAAAAGGTTCCACCTCTTGGATGAAAGGTTGAAAGCCATGGAAGGTCGTGACTCTATTGATTTAGACGCTGTTGGTTTGTGCCTAGTGTCTGGTATTAAGATTCCTGCTAAGTTCAAAGTCCCCAACTTCGAGAAGTACAAGGGTACCACGTGTCCGATAGCTCATGTAAAGGCATTTTGCAACAAAATGGCTCCTTATGCTGAGAATGACAAGTTGTTAATGCATTTCTTTCAGGATAGCCTCAGTGGCACATCTCTTGAGTGGTATAATCAACTCGAAAGAACTGATGTCCGAACTTGGAAAGAACTAGCAGAAGCCTTTGTCAAGCGTTACAAGCACAACAGTAACATGGCTCCGACCAGAATGCAACTCCAAGCTATGACTAAGAAAACTGACGAATCGTTCAGAGAATATGCCCGAAGGTGGAGAGAATTAGCTGCTAGAGTTCAACCTCCACTCTTAGAGAAAGAGCTCATGGATATGTTCAAGGATGTGATGGAAAGTCCGTACTACCAATGTTTGGCTGCAAGTAAAGGCTCTGATTTTGCAGAATTGGTACTCGTTGGAGAACGAATGGAGCATGGTATTAAGAATGGTAATGTCCAAGTTTTTGGTACTCCTTCTGAATTCCATAAGCAAATGAAGGAAGAGACCAATGCAGTTTCTGATTATGAAGAGGAATCTCCTGATTATTCTCTTGATCATATCTCTTGTCATGAAGCAGGGGCAGTAAATCCTGTTCAGAATGACCCACAAATTTGTGCTACAACTCTCATTCAGCCTCCTACTCAGTTTGTTCAACGGAAGCTTATCCCATATGATCAATCAGTTCAATATGTGCCACAAAGGCAGAATTGTCAACAGAATTGTCACCCACAAGGTAGGCAGAAGCATAGAAGGCCAAAAAGAGTGTATGATCCCATTCCTATGACTCGTGATAAGTTGTTCTCTCACTTGATCAATCTTTCCTTGGTAGAACCAAAGCAGTTAAAGCCTGTTTCTTTCCCGTATCCTGAGGGATTTGACCCTAATGTTAGTTGTGGCTACCATGCTGGGGCACCTGGCCATTCGATTGACGACTGTCATCCATTCAAAGATAAGGTTCAGGACCTGATTGATTCCAAGGCTATCACTTTCACACCTGAGGGCCAAGATTGAAGTTCTCCCTTGACTCAGTGGGTCTTTTGAAGCAATAAGTCCATACGGAGTCAAGTCTCCTCAATAATGGCATTCACTTAGTTCTTTATTGCATTTTCATTTGTAATCTTTCTTTGTTTGTTTAAGCATTGCTAGCATATAAAAAAATTTGTTAACTTTTGAATGAAAATCATAATACATTGTTCATGTTTGTCTTGAAGTAATCCATTCATTTTCACTCAAAAAAAAAAAAAGAAAAAAAAATGTTTTTGGCATTACGATACCAACTTTTACCCATCTCTTGCTTAGGCAACGAGCGGAGGGAGAATGATGATAAAAAAAAATGCAAAATCCCTAATTGTGTGTCTTTGAATAAAACCCTACTGATGATGTACATGCATTGTTTCAAATCCCCAAACACTGGAGATATAAGGGAGATAGACCCTCGTTAACCCCTTTGAGCCTTGAAGTAGGAGTTTCTTTTCTGTTCAGAAAAAACCCTTGATTTTAACCCTGGGGCAGGGTAGTGTTCATTTAACTCGACCAAGTGTTCAAAACTCACCAAAAAGTATGCATCTAAGGATACAACAATGGTTACCCTTCAAAAGGTTGAGGAAAGTCAGAACCGTGATGGTTATCTCTCACCTACCGAGAGGATAAAAGATGATGATGACACAATGGTAATTCTTCAGTAATCATGGAATGAGGCTGTCGCAATCACTTCTAACGAATCAAAGACAATGCAAGGTCACACGACTTGTTAAAAAAAAAAAGAGAAGAGAAAAATGAAAAAAAAAGAAAGAAAAAAAAAGAGAAAGAAAAATAGCAATAAAAAGAAAAATAATGGTGAAAATAAAGCAAGAACAAAGTCGTGTGATAATGAATAATAGAATAAAAGGTGAGCGACTGCCATGTCCGAAAAAACCTCATTGATTCCTCAATCATTTCAAAATTCCTTGTGAGGGATGAGCACTCATGTTGAGTTAATTGAACTTAGGAAGGGAGAACATCACGAAGGGGGTGGGCACCAAATAATTTTGAGCCTAAAAATCCTTTGTTTCTGAAAACCATGAACCAGACCAAGTTACAACCCTTAAAAGTCCTAATTGAAGTAGGGTTTATTTCAAAGACGCACTCCAATGAGATAGCGTTTAGCTGACTCCCTAATGAAGCGTAACACATATATGTTGGTATTGTATGCCCGCTTTGCATTTCATTCACAAGAGGCGGCCACTGCATTGCATAAAAAGTTTTTAAACTTCAAGACTAGCATAGGCTTTGCATTAGAATTATCATTCTTAGAATTAACATTCTTTTGTATACAAAACATTTGCTTAAACATCAAGAAAGTTTCCATGATGAGAATCTGTAAAGAGCTTGATCATGTCAAAATAAAAGAGACTTGAGAACTCCGTAGAGTAAAAAAGAAATCATTTCAGAAATTGATGCCAAGGGGCATGTTGCCTGAAGACTCCATTGAGCATAATCAGTTGATACCTTATTGATTGGTTACCTTGAGGGGAGAAGTCTGAATACTCTATTGAGTGCGGTAAAGTTACTTCCACGATTTGTGGGATCTTAAGGGAAGTAAAACTTGAGGATTCTGATAAGATGCACATAATCAGGGGCAATCAATTCGAGGTTTGACCTCTCAGATCCACTTAATCTGGGGCAATCGAGTCGAGGAATCTCTCTCAAAATTCAATAAACCTGGGGCACAATCTTTTGGGAACCATCATTCACTTGCGAAGTGCAGTTGACCATCACAAAGTTGAGAAGTATCATAATGTTTTTCCCCAGCAAATTACTCTCTTCCCAAGCATAGGAGTTTATTTCTCCTGAGAATCGGTTCCTTTCCTCAAGCATAGGAGTTTATTCCTCTTAAGAATTCATTCTCTCCCCAAGCATAGGAGTTTATTCCTCCTAAGAATTCACTCTCTCCCCAAGCATAGGAGTTTATTTCTCCTGAGAGTTGATTCCATTCTTCAAGCATAGGAGTTTATTTCTCCTAGAAAAGTCTCTCCCCGAGCATAGGAGTTTATTTCTCCTGGGAATTCTTTCTCTCCTCAAATAGGAGTTTATTTCTCCTCGGATTTGTTCCACTCATCCCATAAAGAGTTCCTTATCCGGATTTCTCATCCCAAAATGGTGAATCGAGGGAATCTCTTCATGTCAAAAATTCTCCAAACAATGGCACATAGTGAGAAGTCAGAAGTTATGATTCGCTACGCAAGTCAACAACCAGAAGGGGTATCTTGAAAGATTGGCATCCCCACAGAGTTCTCAACACTAAGGGGATTCTCCCTGGTGTTTACCTCTCCCGAGGTCAAAGATGAAATTCAATGGAATATTCCCCGAAGGGACCCCAATGATTTTGCATCTTTATCACACGAATGCCTTTATTTGGCACTTTGCATATAGTTTCACTGCATAATACATGGCATCCTCAAACGCGTAGCATTTCCATGAAAATGGAGCATTACGCCATGAAAAAAATTCAAACGTGCATCAATGCATAAGCCGGTTTGTGTGTGCTCTAAAGGCACAAAATAATATATCCCCAGAAGAAGTCTCACTTTCTCTCTCCAGTGTGGATTGGATACAGAGTCTTTCTTCGTCAAGATCATTGTCTCTATGGTTATTTTCCCGTTTGCTGAGTGCAATTAGAGTGGGCATACAACCTACTACATATCTTGATCATTTAGATAACCATACTTGGTGTGTGGCAATTCGAATGATTGCCACTCTTGAAGAATACACCCCGCCTTTTGGCCTGTGGGATCCATGTAGTTCTTATGCTTCGCGAGCATCAATGTTTCCTTGCAAACCCAGTGTTTAATAACATCCCTAATAGAGCCTAGCCACTGCTGGTCTTCTTCGGTCAAGTCCAATGATTATTGGCATCCCTTTCAAGTCCCGTGGTTATGGGCATCCTTCGGTCAGGTCTAATGTTGATTAGTCCTCCCCGTTCAAGTCCGGTGGTTATCGGCATACCCCTTCAGATCTAGTGAGTTTTCCAACCCTCGTGTTGCGAATCCTTTGCTTTCTGACCTTCGAGTCATCAGTTTTCCAACCCTTGTGTTGTGAATCTTTTGCTTTTCGACCTTCGAGTCGTAAGTTTTCCAACCCTTGTGTTGTGAATCCTTTGCTTTCTGACCCTCGAGTCGTCAGCTTTTTAACCCTCGAGTTGTGAATCCTTTGCTTTCCGACCTTCGAGTCGTCAGCTTTTCAACCCTCGAGTTGTGAATCCTTTGCTTTCTGACCTTCGAGTCGTCAGTTTTCCAACCCTTGTGTTGTGAGTTCTGAGTTTCTGACTTTTAGTCTTGAGTTTTCCAATCATCGAGTTGTGAGCTCTAAGTTGCCGACTTTTAGTCGTGAGTGTCCCGACCTTCGAGTTGTGGACGTTTGTCATACATTCCCCTACAGGGTCCTGGCAAACCAATCCCTTGCACCTGCCTGTTGCAAATAGGCATTATAATGCTTCTTCTTTCCTTCGAGGAAATCCTACGGGAATATCATACAGTTACTTGCCGAAGCTTGTTAAGTGGAGGCAGTCAAAAAAGAAAAATGCTATCCATCCGTTACTCTGGGCGCAAATTTTCTGGTACTTTAGTATTTAATCTTCTTCTACCTCGAATGTTCGAAAGGCTAGCGCCAATCTCACCTTCAGGTTTAAGACGATTAAATAGGGGCAGCTGTTGCACCCCAAAATTTGCCCACATATTTATTTCTAACTGGCTTAGGCTTTACATTTCATTTGGATCCATCTATTAGGTCATTTAACATAACATACATCATTAATCAATAAATTTGGCAGGGGATCGAGGTCATAGATGGAACTAGGGTTTCATATGGATTCAGGTGGACTTGTTTCAATCGAGGTTTTCTTTGGCCATGAATTAGGGTTTATTTGCCCGATCTTTTAAATCAAGAAATAAAGTTGGTGTTCTAAAGCATTTGGTGGACAACCATTGTCAGGGTTATCTTCTCAATAAAGGTTCCATGTTAATCAAAGTTTCTCCTTCCATGAGGGTTTGTTTTCAAACAGAGGGCCCATGAACCATAGATTGAGGTTCACTTCTTTATGCTAATGTTCATCAGCTGATTCTACGGTCCATATTCTTTGTATTATCATCATGATGGTTCATGCCTTAGGTTGTTCACCTGATTACCTGTGTGGCAAATATTTGTTTTGAGCTTCAAGCATGGATGTTGAAATGAGACATGGTGTTTTCAAGCCTTGAGAAGCTATTTGCAAAGACTTCGACTTTTGGGTCAAAGTCAACAGTGAGGTTGAGTTTTGAATCGTTCCAATTGGGTTTCTTCATCCGGGTTGCAATTGAAGAAAGATCTGAAATTCAAATAATGCATATGGAAGGAAAATGAGAATTCAAACATTATTTGGTACTTATCACAAATATGGTCAGGGATATCACAAAGTCTATATTACATCCATTCAATTGTGTTACTGGAAAGATTACAAAAAAGGTCTGCATCAGTTACGAATTCAAGCCCATTATATTCATTGTTACAAAAAGAAGAATTCATATCCAAGGGTCCAAACATCATTCGATTCAACATTGTTCAAATTCCCATCATTTCTCATTCAAAGTACTACACAAGTATGCAAATTCCATTCAACATCCCTATTATTACATTCAAAAGGAAAATTACAAAAAAAAGAGGCTATGGTTGACTTTTAGTCAGAGTTGACATTTTTGGTCAATTGTTGACTTCTTGTCAACAGTTGACCTTTGACCCTGACCACTAATACCCTGTTGATTATTCCTGAGCTCAATTTACAGAACAAGTGCAAACCATCTCTCCTTGGGCTTCATCCCTCTTCATGCTGGAAAATTACAAGCACTCAGGCTTTAACACTCTGCTACTGCCTATAATCCCTTGAAGATGATTTAAGCATATACGTGATGGCACCTGTGGAAAGTAACTTGAAGAAATATGCGGACAACCTCATGCGAGTTCTCAAAAGAATTAGTTCAAGGCAAAGCATCCATAGTTGAACCCTGCATAAACAAGAAAAACAATTCAGATCAAAAATCAAGTTCATTCCAAGACGGTTGTCACTGAATTCAGACTAAAACTCTTCCCTTGTAACACTTATGCCGGTTCAGCTCATCGTGATAACATGAACGCACCGATTCCGCATTACTCCTCACCAACACATTCAAAACCAGCCGCATTTCGAACGGTTCAGCCCTGTTTCATCAACTTCCTTCAATCATCATGTAAAACCAAAACAGAAATCTACAATAAATCAGCCCCTGTACAAAAACCTTTTACAAAATCCCCATACTAACTATTAACATAACAGAACTGACCATAAAACCAGAATCCTTCACCACAAATCCAACTCGATTCAGCAGCTTTGCACAAGAAATAGATACTAATTCATTCAATACAGCCAGTTCATGTTCATACAATTGATCATTCCCAAAAATCTACACAATCCCTGTACCATTCAAAAATCAATCAGCACCAAAAAACAGTTACATTAAAAGTCCAAACATACCATTCATAAACCAAACTACCAAATCATTTCCAAATAAACATTCAGTACATTCAGAAACAAGTCAGAACACACATCATCATCTCAGCTTCACAAAAATAGCCCATGACAGGTTCAGACATCAGAATATACAACTAACAATAAACCAAAATCCTTTCTATAACAAACCATTGCAGAAAAAGCCCTTCAATTTCACATTCAAATCATCACAGGCTCGCATACACATCACAGAAAAAACCAGTCCACAAAACTTAACTAAACAAAACCAGTCCATAGAAAATAAAGTAGAGCATCCGTTATATAACCAAAACAGAATCCAAAACTTCCAATTACCTTATAACCAACTTCAAACCACCTCATAAAAACTGAGTCATGTAACAAACTTCCAAACTAATAACTAACTTTCCTAACAACCAAAACAGAATTAAAACTAACTTTTAACCGCTCAATCTCCACCCTTAGATTCTCTAACCGTTTCTCACCAATCCTACGCACCAGATTCAATCACCTTCTCCTATATAACAGATCCCTCCAATTCAGTTGCTCGGGAATCACCATTTTCAGTTACACAGATTCATTCATCACTCACGCTCATTTTCACCTTCATCCATTCTCACACTTCTTCACGCCAGTTCCACCATCCACTTCATCCCTTCCATTCATCTTCAATCATCTTCATCACACACTACTTCACCTCTGCAACCTCTCTTCTCCATCTCCGCTCTCAATTCTCTCTGAAGACTCCACACTCATCCTTAACCTTCACCTCACCATACGCACATCTTCAGAGGACTTTTGAGGTTCACTATTAGAACCTCGACAAGTTCGTGCTAAACCTCACGCATCAACAACAACAGCGCGTGTTCACAGAAGAAGAAGAACGGAAGAAGAAACAAAGAAGAAGAAGATTGAACTCAAGGGATTAGGAGTATTCGCACCTGAAATTGAAGCATTTTCTCTCGACCTCATCTGCGTTTACTTCGCGCTAACGCCATTTGGATTCTCCCCTCCGGTTTTCTCTTCAATTCGCGTGTTCTTCGCCTCCAGGTATGCTTTTGAATCTTCACTATTCTTCATATGCAGAATGTGTCATCGTGTAATGTTGAGATTAGGATTCTGAGGCGTTTGTGTTCAATCGGTGAGGAATTTGGGGTCTGACTTGGGTAAATCTGAATCGAGAATGAATTTGGGGAAGTAAGGGATGAGAAACGTGAGGAGGAGCGTTTGCTTCGTCCGTTTGTGTTAGCGGCGAGGAAATTGCGGCCGGAGAAGTCTTCGCCGCGCCGTTCGTTGTGAGAGTGAGGAGAAGTAGTTTGAGGGAAAAGAACGAGGCGTGAAGGATCGCAAGTGAACCCTAATTCCTCTTTCTATTATTTTTTTCTTTTTTTGATTTATTTATTTAATTAACTTTGTTAATTGGAAAACACTTTGAAATAAAAAAAAACTATGATAATTGAATTTGGATCAGTACTGGGCCTTATTTTCAGTTCGCACCCCCATAGTGGCCCGTCACACATCTTTTTGGTGTGCTAAATTCAATCTGGATCAAATCAACTTGGGCCTGCCACCGAAAGTGTTGTTAACAAACCTCCCCTTGGCCCATGTTGCGCCATTTTTGGCCAGATAACTGAATAATAAACACTTCTTTGGGCCTAACTCCTGGGCCATGCGCCCTTGGTTTCCTGCACTCTCGTTTCTGATTAGCACCCCCCTGTTTCACACATAATTGATAGTTTTTTTTTTAGGTTTTTCTATTTAGTTTTTTTTTTGCTACTTCTTTTAGGTAATAAAATGACATAAAAAACCAATTTTTCTTTGTTAGTTTTTTTTTATAAAAGAATAAATAGTCACCATTAAAATTTGTTAGATTTTTAGGTTATTGTTGACATTAAAAAACTCATAAAATAGTAGTATTTTTAGGTTGATTTTTGCACTAATGCTTGAATTGTTCTTTGTACCATTTCCATGTTATTTTTTGTATAATTGTTGTGTGATTTTGTTGCTTAGTTTTTGGCCATATTTTTGGCCTACTTTGTGAATACCAAAAACGCCCCTAGTTGTTAAAACAACTCCATTCTTAGCTAATTTCCCCTTTAGATTTTAGTTTAGATTTTAAATAGGAATTAGAATAACACTAGGTTTAGAAATTAGGCTAGTCCCCCTATTTTCATTCTTTTTCTTTTCAACATTAAAACATCTAATAAATAGTTGAATAAATCCCCTTAAAAAATACAAAGAAAACACTTAAAACATTAATAAAAAAGTGAAAATCTTAAAAAGGGAATGGAAGCTTGAACACCCCTTGCTTTAGGGAATGTTCGAGTGCTTGGATCTCCCTTGCTTTAGGGTCCCATTCAGGCGTAAGTTCCCAACTTCTAAAAAACACAAACCATAGAGTAACTCGAGTTTCCCTTGCTTTAGGGATTTCCTTGAAACGCTCAAACTCTCTTCTATCTCTCGCCCTCGTGGCATTCTTAAGAACATGTTGAATCCATTCCATAATTAGGCGTGTAAGTCTCCAAAGGTCGAGCATCGTGGAATGCGACTTTAACCTCTGTTCACCTAAAAAACAAAAAAACACAGAAAATCTTGAGCCGAACTACGGTCGCTCTGATTCCTTGTAAGGGATACGTAGGCATTGGGTCGTGGGGCCTAAGCGAGCACACTTGTAAATATTTCCTTCTTTTCCCCATGTTTCTTTTTGCATTCATTCGCATTTAGGCATAGACATAGTATACACCCTTTAGATAGAAACAAACATAGGTGGATACCATCGAGTACGATGGGCGCGAGGGGTGCTAATACCTTCCCCTTGCGTAACCGACTCCCGTACCTTTGCAAGGGGACGGTATTAGCACCCCTCGCGCCCATCGTACTCGATGGTATCCACCTATGTTTGTTTCTATCTAAAGGGTGTATACTATGTCTATGCCTAAATGCGAATGAATGCAAAAAGAAACACGGGGAAAAGAAGGAAATATTTACAAGTGTGCTCGCTTAGGCCCCGCGACCCAATGCCTACGTATCCCTTACAAGGAATTAGAGCGACCGTAGTTCGGCTCAAGATTTTCTGTGTTTTTTTGTTTTTTAGGTGAATAGAGGTTAAAGTCGCACTCCACGATGCTCGACCTTTGGAGACTTACGCGCCTAATTATGGAATGGATTCAACATGTTCTTAAGAATGCCACGAGGGCGAGAGATAGAAGAGAGTTTGAGCGTTTCGAGGAAATCCCTAAAGCAAGGGAAACTCGAGTTACTCTATGGTTTGTGTTTTTTAGAAGTTGGGAACTTACGCCTGAATGGGACCCTAAAGCAAGGGAGATCCAAGCACTCGAACATTCCCTAAAGCAAGGGGTGTTCAAGCTTCCATTCCCTTTTTAAGATTTTCACTTTTTTATTAATGTTTTAAGTGTTTTCTTTGTATTTTTTAAGGGGATTTATTCAACTATTTATTAGATGTTTTAATGTTGAAAAGAAAAAGAATGAAAATAGGGGGACTAGCCTAATTTCTAAACCTAGTGTTATTCTAATTCCTATTTAAAATCTAAACTAAAATCTAAAGGGGAAATTAGCTAAGAATGGAGTTGTTTTAACAACTAGGGGCGTTTTTGGTATTCACAAAGTAGGCCAAAAATATGGCCAAAAACTAAGCAACAAAATCACACAATAATTATACAAAAAATAACATGGAAATGGTACAAAGAACAATTCAAGCATTAGTGCAAAAATCAACCTAAAAATACTACTATTTTATGAGTTTTTTAATGTCAACAATAACCTAAAAATCTAACAAATTTTAATGGTGACTATTTATTCTTTTATCAAAACAAACTAACAAAGAAAAATTGGTTTTTTATGTCATTTTATTACCTAAAAGAAGTAGCAAAAAAAAAACTAAATAGAAAAACCTAAAAAAAAAACTATCAATTATGTGTGAAACAGGGGGGTGCTAATCAGAAACGAGAGTGCAGGAAACCAAGGGCGCATGGCCCAGGAGTTAGGCCCAAAGAAGTGTTTATTATTCAGTTATCTGGCCAAAAATGGCGCAACATGGGCCAAGGGGAGGTTTGTTAACAACACTTTCGGTGGCAGGCCCAAGTTGATTTGATCCAGATTGAATTTAGCACACCAAAAAGATGTGTGACGGGCCACTATGGGGGTGCGAACTGAAAATAAGGCCCAGTACTGATCCAAATTCAATTATCATAATTTTTTTTATTTCAAAGTGTTTTCCAATTAACAAAGTTAATTAAATAAATAAATAAAAAAAAGAAAAAAAGAATAGAAAGAGGAATTAGGGTTCACTTGCGATCCTTCACGCCTCGTTCTTTTCCCTCAAACTACTTCTCCTCACTCTCACAACGAACGGCGCGGCGGAGACTTCTCCGGCCGCAATTTCCTCGCCGCTAACACAAACGGACGAAGCAAACGCTCCTCCTCACGTTTCTCATCCCTTACTTCCCCAAATTCATTCTCGATTCAGATTTACCCAAGTCAGACCCCAAATTCCTCACCGATTGAACACAAACGCCTCAGAATCCTAATCTCAACATTACACGATGACACATTCTGCATATGAAGAATAGTGAAGATTCAAAAGCATACCTGGAGGCGAAGAACACGCGAATTGAAGAGAAAACCGGAGGGGAGAATCCAAATGGCGTTAGCGCGAAGTAAACGCAGATGAGGTCGAGAGAAAATGCTTCAATTTCAGGTGCGAATACTCCTAATCCCTTGAGTTCAATCTTCTTCTTCTTTGTTTCTTCTTCCGTTCTTCTTCTTCTGTGAACACGCGCTGTTGTTGTTGATGCGTGAGGTTTAGCACGAACTTGTCGAGGTTCTAATAGTGAACCTCAAAAGTCCTCTGAAGATGTGCGTATGGTGAGGTGAAGGTTAAGGATGAGTGTGGAGTCTTCAGAGAGAATTGAGAGCGGAGATGGAGAAGAGAGGTTGCAGAGGTGAAGTAGTGTGTGATGAAGATGATTGAAGATGAATGGAAGGGATGAAGTGGATGGTGGAACTGGCGTGAAGAAGTGTGAGAATGGATGAAGGTGAAAATGAGCGTGAGTGATGAATGAATCTGTGTAACTGAAAATGGTGATTCCCGAGCAACTGAATTGGAGGGATCTGTTATATAGGAGAAGGTGATTGAATCTGGTGCGTAGGATTGGTGAGAAACGGTTAGATAATCTAAGGGTGGAGATTGAGCGGTTAAAAGTTAGTTTTAATTCTGTTTTGGTTGTTAGGAAAGTTAGTTATTAGTTTGGAAGTTTGTTACATGACTCAGTTTTTATGAGGTGGTTTGAAGTTGGTTATAAGGTAATTGGAAGTTTTGGATTCTGTTTTGGTTATATAACGGATGCTCTACTTTATTTTCTATGGACTGGTTTTGTTTAGTTAAGTTTTGTGGACTGGTTTTTTCTGTGATGTGTATGCGAGCCTGTGATGATTTGAATGTGAAATTGAAGGGCTTTTTCTGCAATGGTTTGTTATAGAAAGGATTTTGGTTTATTGTTAGTTGTATATTCTGATGTCTGAACCTGTCATGGGCTATTTTTGTGAAGCTGAGATGATGATGTGTGTTCTGACTTGTTTCTGAATGTACTGAATGTTTATTTGGAAATGATTTGGTAGTTTGGTTTATGAATGGTATGTTTGGACTTTTAATGTAACTGTTTTTTGGTGCTGATTGATTTTTGAATGGTACAGGGATTGTGTAGATTTTTGGGAATGATCAATTGTATGAACATGAACTGGCTGTATTGAATGAATTAGTATCTATTTCTTGTGCAAAGCTGCTGAATCGAGTTGGATTTGTGGTGAAGGATTCTGGTTTTATGGTCAGTTCTGTTATGTTAATAGTTAGTATGGGGATTTTGTAAAAGGTTTTTGTACAGGGGCTGATTTATTGTAGATTTCTGTTTTGGTTTTACATGATGATTGAAGGAAGTTGATGAAACAGGGCTGAACCGTTCGAAATGCGGCTGGTTTTGAATGTGTTGGTGAGGAGTAATGCGGAATCGGTGCGTTCATGTTATCACGATGAGCTGAACCGGCATAAGTGTTACAAGGGAAGAGTTTTAGTCTGAATTCAGTGACAACCGTCTTGGAATGAACTTGATTTTTGATCTGAATTGTTTTTCTTGTTTATGCAGGGTTCAACTATGGATGCTTTGCCTTGAACTAATTCTTTTGAGAACTCGCATGAGGTTGTCCGCATATTTCTTCAAGTTACTTTCCACAGGTGCCATCACGTATATGCTTAAATCATCTTCAAGGGATTATAGGCAGTAGCAGAGTGTTAAAGCCTGAGTGCTTGTAATTTTCCAGCATGAAGAGGGATGAAGCCCAAGGAGAGATGGTTTGCACTTGTTCTGTAAATTGAGCTCAGGAATAATCAACAGGGTATTAGTGGTCAGGGTCAAAGGTCAACTGTTGACAAGAAGTCAACAATTGACCAAAAATGTCAACTCTGACTAAAAGTCAACCATAGCCTCTTTTTTTTGTAATTTTCCTTTTGAATGTAATAATAGGGATGTTGAATGGAATTTGCATACTTGTGTAGTACTTTGAATGAGAAATGATGGGAATTTGAACAATGTTGAATCGAATGATGTTTGGACCCTTGGATATGAATTCTTCTTTTTGTAACAATGAATATAATGGGCTTGAATTCGTAACTGATGCAGACCTTTTTTGTAATCTTTCCAGTAACACAATTGAATGGATGTAGTATAGACTTTGTGATATCCCTGACCATATTTGTGATAAGTACCAAATAATGTTTGAATTCTCATTTTCCTTCCATATGCATTATTTGAATTTCAGATCTTTCTTCAATTGCAACCCGGATGAAGAAACCCAATTGGAACGATTCAAAACTCAACCTCACTGTTGACTTTGACCCAAAAGTCGAAGTCTTTGCAAATAGCTTCTCAAGGCTTGAAAACACCACGTCTCATTTCAACATCCATGCTTGAAGCTCAAAACAAATATTTGCCACACAGGTAATCAGGTGAACAACCTAAGGCATGAACCATCATGATGATAATACAAAGAATATGGACCGTAGAATCAGCTGATGAACATTAGCATAAAGAAGTGAACCTCAATCTATGGTTCATGGGCCCTCTGTTTGAAAACAAACCCTCATGGAAGGAGAAACTTTGATTTACATGGAACCTTTATTGAGAAGATAACCCTGACAATGGTTGTCCACCAAATGCTTTAGAACACCAACTTTATTTCTTGATTTAAAAGATCAGGCAAATAAACCCTAATTCATGGCCAAAGAAAACCTCGATTGAAACAAGTCCACCTGAATCCATATGAAACCCTAGTTCCATCTATGACCTCGATCCCCTGCCAAATTTATTGATTAATGATGTATGTTATGTTAAATGACCTAATAGATGGATCCAAATGAAATGTAAAGCCTAAGCCAGTTAGAAATAAATATGTGGGCAAATTTTGGGGTGCAACAGTGTGTAGAAAGCAATAGCCAAGTCTTCCCATGTATGGATGTTGGTACCCTCCAGTTGATAGTACCATTCGAGTTGGGTTCCAGATAAGCTCTCTTGGAAGAAATGGATCCATAGCTTCTTATCGGCAGTATGAGGTTGAATCTTCCTTACATTAGACCTCAAGTGCAATTTAGGACAAGAGATTCCATCGTATTTTGCAAAAGTTGGAATCTTGAATTTCGGAGGGATGACAACTCCAGGGATGAGTACTAGCTCCTCAAAATCCAGACCGGGTACCTTCTGAATTTCCATAGCTTTCATACGTTCTTCCAACCTCTTGTATTTATCATCGGGATGTTCATCCTCATGGTAATAGTCTTCTTCTTCCTTAGCGGGCTTGGCAGAGTCATGGTTACTTTTTGCCTCAGTCTTGATACTATCATCATCCTCTTCGTCACTATCTTCAGAGGCCTCGGCATCCCTGAGTTGCAAGATCGGTCTAAGCCTTTTCCTTAGAATCTTCTTGCCTTTCTTCTTCTTATTCTTGGTAAGGAGTGCTCTCAGTTCATCTTGCCCCTTGGACAAGTTCAGGATCAGATCTTGAAACTGGGCGTTCTGAGCTTGAAGGTCTTTGACTGATTGCTCCAGATTCATGATGCTGAAATAAACAGCGAGAAGGTGAGAAACCTGTGGTGGAAACCTGTGATGCAATGTTATGAGTGCAGATGCAATATTTTCAAGGATCTCTGGAAATTTAGTTAGCAACGTCAAAAAAATGATTTGGTCGCTTCTTCGTTTGAAGAACTATGATTTTTGGATGTTCATCTATGGAAATCAAGCTCACCATATCCAATGGGTCATAGCCTCTGATTCGGGGTGCTTTTGAATTTGAAAGTATTTGGCGAGAGGAAAATAAATCCTCTTGCCCCTTGATAGGTATTGTGCCTTTGGACTGGAAGATATATAGCTGGAGGAAAATAAATCCCCTTGCCCCTTGATAGGAATTATGTCCTTGATAAAAGCACCTGAAATTGTGCGCCCTAAATTCCTAAGATCCTTGAAAGGGTTAGTGATGTTATGATGTCATGATGTCATGCGAATGCAATGCATTAGGCCACGCACAAGGTAAGAAGGACAAGTATGTCCTACAATCAAAACCTGCAAGGAAATCATGTGGTTAGATAACAATCGGTTAGATAACAAACAAGTCACACAAGAGTCCTTGGGTTAAAAGGCTTGCATGGAGTCTGACCAGGTAACTACCCCTTCCCTAATAGGTACTTCTAAGGATAAGGATGAAATCAGCAACAGGTTCTATAAAGTTACTCAGAATGGTCAGTCCTTCTAAAGCACCCTCGAACATGATACATACATACCATGCAATGATACTTTGAGAAAGAACCTATCTGAGTTGTAGTATCGGGTAGCGACTATGCCCTCAATATACATCAAGAGTAGTCCCCCCACTACGTTCTTAAAGGCCAAGATGGGTTAAAGGTAACTAAAGGTCCTTAAGCTCCGACTCACCCACAGATATCCACACGAACCTCCCTCATACAAGAGAAGCATGCAAACACCCATAGAGGCCTAACTTAAGCGTGAACTCTCATATTGACCAATCCTCCACATACATGAAGGAGGTCGCCATGACTATGCCACTTACTATCTTAAGGTGCACTCGAATCCGGGTATAGGATTCATCTTCCATTCAAAACCCAAGCAACCTTGAAAAGTAAAGCAAACAAAACAAGCATATTATATGATCTAAGCTCTAAGGTAACCCCTCTTTTTATTTATCCCCAGCCGAGTCGCCAGTTCTGTAACTCGGTGAACTGACTTTTATTTTATAAAGCAACAAATGTTGCTGTGAGCAAGAGTCGCCACCGACTTTTATTTTATCCAATCAGGAAAGGCATAAAAGAACAGGAAAGACCTTTTTGAAAAGAGACTGAGTTTGGGGGGTAGGTTATGAAAAGGGAAGGTGTAAGCACCCTTTTCATCTGTAGTTATCTACGGGCTCTTAGTTGCTTAGCTCACTTTTGTTTGAAAGGTTTGATTTGTTTGAAAAAAGTAGTGTGTGTTTTAGAAAAACACTTTTGTTTGAAAATGTCTAAAAAGACAATGTTAAAAAACATGGTGTGAAAAGCGTTTGATTTGAATTGTTGTGAGTAAGCACTTAAGAATTCCTACCCTAGTTCGTAAGGTCTTTCCTATTCATAAGACTTTCATTGAGCGATAGTACTATCCATACCATATGAGGGTAGGTAGTCCTATACATTGGATGTGCGGGTCATCGAAGGGTCCTCGAATCGTCATAGAGACTATCCATACCATAAAGAGGGTAGGAAGTCCTATGAGATGTGAATAGTCATAGAGGCAACATGTAAGGATACCTTAGCCATCGAAGGGACTATCACCGTTTAATCGAGGGACAAGATCATTTATACCGAAGGCGACGTCGAAGGGACTATGATCTTTAAATCGGAGGGACATGGTGATTTTTGGATCGAAGGCAGCATAGGCTAAGGCATCCCTACGCTCGAAGGGACTTGACTATTATTTTCCGAAAGGCAATGTAAGAGGGGAAACCCTAGAGGTGAGTGCGTGCAAGTGTGTTGTATTCAGTTATTTATTCTTGGAATTAGGTTAGCTAACGATAGATTTTAAATATCTCGACATACAATCCTATTAGCCATGCATCTAAACAGGTATATTGCAGTTTATAGTGCGGAAAGTAAAAACGGAAATTAAATCCTACGCTATTACAAAAAAACCATGCGCCCTATACATCGATTGCTAATATTTAAATAGACAATTTAAATAATAACTAACTAAAAGCAAACACAAACATGCGACATTCATTGGAGTTTGAGATGAGAAGAGAAGCGCGGAAAATTTGGGTTTGATTATTCGTTTAGTGAAAAATTAATTTAAAGTTACTTCTAAATTAACCTAAATTAATTATATACAAAGTCTAAATAATATTAAGTTATTTATTGAATCGATTATAACCTAATTAAATTAATTAATGACTAAATTAAATTAAGTCCTAAATTAAATTAATATTGAAACTAATTAAAACCTAAAGTTTAAAAAACCCTAAATTACTAAGTTATTTTTGGTTAATTAGTGGTTAGTGAAAAGGAAAAAAAAAATAATAATACAAAACACAACAAAAAATAAGACAAAACAAAATAAAAACTTAAAGAATAAGAGCTTTAATCCAGTGTGCTGGCTCTTTAGGGGAACTCCATGGACGTCATCTTCCAAAACCTTTAGATCTGGGCTTTGAGAAGATCCAACTGTCGGTGATTGAGGGTGTATGGCATCGCGCGTGGGGCTGCAACATGGGATCTGTAAAAAACACACAAAACAGAGAAATAAAATTAAGTGTGGAAGGCTGGGAATTGAACCAGGGTTCTTGAGATTGCTGGTTCCCATGCTTTGCCAGTTGTGCTGCAATTGTTCATTGTTTTTGAATCGGAAACACGCAAATAAGTAAAATAAAACATAACAAATAGACAAAGCCAGTCAACGTGGGCCCATGAACATTATGCAGCGCCCAATGGGAAAGAGAGAGAGGTTTTGGATGGTTTGACCGGCCAATGAAAGTGGAGAGAGAGTTTGAGAATTGTTGACTGTCGAATGGCATTGCGACACACATGTTGTCTTCTTCCTTTCACCCTGCGTCAAAAAAGCTGCAAAAAATAGCCACGAACGTAGCTACAGAATTGCTACGAATTCTGCAATAATTTCATAGCTAATAATCTATGATTTCAAAACCTGCGAGAACAACCATGGATGGAAACGAAAACGACCGTGGTCCACTAAATCAAGTGCTGCGAATTTCATGGAACTGTCCTTTTGGTCTAAAACGGCCTGTAAAGCTATATTCGAAGCTTCACGAATGCAAAGCCCTAGTAATGGCATGTCGTGATTTAGGGCTCAGAGCTTGTATAATTTGCATCTAACCTGTTCTAAACCCTTCCATAAACATGTTAAAAGCAATAAAATATATTTAAAATCAATGGATCAATGAGAACGAAAGTCACCACTTAGAATGAATATGAGCAAAATATGGCATGATATTTACGTAATATGGGGTCGTGTACCAGTCCAAACTTACTCTGAAATATCTTAGGAAGAATTGGTGACGCTGGTTTGGATAGAAAACGCCTGTGTTTGGAAATTTCGTGATCCCTCGTTCTTTGAAGATTTGAAGAAGTCTTTAGGTGTGATGGAGGCTAGGGTTTCGTGTTATTGGAGGCTGCCATGTTATGAATATATAGTAGCATAAATTAGGGTTGAAACAAAATGGAAAGAATCAACTATCTTTGATTAAAAAATTTGATCTTGAAGAAAATATGAAAACTTTCTATATAAATCTTCAATCTATTTTCCATAGTTTTTTCACGTGTAATTGGCCCTTGGATGATGAAAGGATCTTATTTATATGAAAAGAATATTCCATGGTATTTTGTAGGATTTAATTTGATTTTATTTTGATTTTATTTGATTTATATTGAATTTAAATGAATAAATTCAAAAATAAATAAATAAAATCATAAAATAAATATCCAAATGACATATGGGCCTTTAATAAGTTTGGATTTTCGTGGGTGATTGAAAAAATATGGCCCATTACTCAAAACTTTGAATTTGGCCATTTAGGTTTTCACACTTTTCTTGAAAATCGACCAACTTGTACCAATCATATCTCCCTCATTTTTTATCATATGAAGGTGTTCTTGTACATTTTAGAAAGCTCAAAGAGTCTTCTAAAAGATCCTTTTGGTTTCACCTTCATTGAGTTTACCATGTTCATTTACCATCCTTTGAGAGAAAATGTCTTTTTGTTGACTTTCAAAAGGACCTATAATGTATTAGCTTGTATCTTTCAACTGGTGCATTTCTTGACTTTGGGACCAACATCAAAGTTGTAGAGAATGAAATTTCCTTGAGAATAGGCTTTGGTTGGAGAATTTTAGAGAAAGTATGAGAGAGATATGACTGGTCAAAGTTGAGTTGACTTTGTCTAGAAACCCTAATTTAGCAACTTGTCCTTTTGATGATTTCTGAGCTTTCTTTGGTAAATCATGATCAACCCTTGATCAAATGATGAATGTGACCTCAAAATAAGGATGTTGACCAAAAATCAGGAATTTTGACTGTACTTTGACCATAGTTGACTTTTGACCTAGTATGGACGACTATTGACTTTCTGAGCAATTGATCGAGCGATCTCGTGAATCGAGGCCTGACACTTCATATGAGATGCTATGAAGTCAATTTGAAGTCTCAGAAATCTCACTTACCTTGATTAAATCCAAACCCTAATTTTGGTCCTCATTACTTAGGAGGAGAGTGAACATGCTTGCAATCCTTGTGTAGCCTTGAGTATCTGAACATCATGTGAGTCTGAAGAGACTGTTTGATCCAAGCTATATTAAAATATATTGGGCAAATTTTGGGGTATGACAGCTGCCCCTGTTCAATCTTCTTAAATCTGAGGATGTAGAGTGGTTTGTGTGCCAATCGGAATCTGAAGATGGAAGAGGATTGAACACTTGAATACCAAGAAATTTGCCCTTGTAGATGCAGGGACTTTTTAACGGGGATGGGCTTACGGATGCCATCAGGATGTTGACAGGAAGTTGTCTGAGATGGGCTTGAAGATGCCATCCATGTGTTGCCAGAGTATTGTCTAAAGCAGACGCTTTTCAGACTGAGTCGCATGCATTGATGAAGTAATGTCTTATAGAAGACTACCTGAAGAGGTTCCTGAATAGGGTAGATCACTGACTGATGTAAAGGAGATTAGGCTTTAAACAAAGCTCGGGAAGAAGTGTCTTTATAGGAGATTAACTGAGAAGCTCTTTGAAAGGACAATAAATGTCTTAGAAAAGATTGGATAGATGTGTTAAAGAAGATTTCCTAAAACGGTGGAGATATGTCTTAGAGAAGACTACCGAGAAAGACTATGATATGTCTTGAACAAGACTAACCTAGAAAGGTGTGACATGTCTTAAACACGCCTGGCCTAGGAAGGCTCCTAGAAAGGATATGATATGTCTTAAACAAGACTGACCTAGTAGGGTTGATAAAGGTCTTAGAAAAGACTACCTAGAAAGGTTGATCAACGTCTTAGAAAAGACTACCTAGAAAGGTTGAGAAACGTCTTAGAAAAGACTACCTAGAAAGGTTGACAAACATCTTAGAAAAGACTACCTAGAAAGGTTGATAAACGTCTTAGAAAAGACTACCTAGAAAGGTTAATAAACGTTTTAGAAAAGACTACCTAGAAAGGTTCCTAGAAAGGATGATAAACTTCTTAGACAAGACTACCTATAAAGGCTCTTACAAAGGATGATAAACGTCTTAGACAAGACTACCTATAAAGGCTCCTAGAAAGGATAAGAAACGTCTTAAACAAGACTACCTAGAAAGGCTCCTTGAAAGGATGAGAAGTTCTTTGATTGTTTCTGAATTATCTTTGAAGAATAATCCGGAGTTAAGCGTCGAGATGGTATCTGTGTCTGGAATGAGTGTCAAAATTAAATCGTTTGATAAGACCATCTTTACACCATATTAGGATGATAATATTCTTTTGATTAGGAAATATCCTGAAAAGGCAAAAAATTAGTTTTATGCACTGTCATGATGCATGTATTGTGTAATGAGGTTCTCGACATAAACGAGAATGTTTGTATGTTATGTATGTAATGTGAATGAGGTTCTCGAAATAAACGAGAATGATGTATGTTATGTATGTATTATGAATAATGCATGGATGGACTATATAGTCGAAGCATATTGGTAACTTTGTATAACAATTGCTGGTTGAGAAAATAAATCTCTGTATGCTTCTGGAGATGATAACAAGGTGATTGTGTTGAGAATTCCTGTCTTCCGTTCGAGGATATCCAGCTGGGGATTTTTATTACCGCTTGGCGATGAAAGCAGCTTGAGTGATTTGATCCTGATGTGCCCTGATTGGGGATAAGAGAGATGGATAACTGACCAAGTTTCCACTGTGAGTGCCAACTTTACTGGGAACAGTGAGTTTGAATAAACCTTGTTGGAGAAGAAGATTGTATTGGAGAGCCTGTAATGTTGGGGAGCCAAGTCTCTGTTGGGAAGAGATTACTTGAAGATAACTCCTCGAGGATTACTCTGTGGGGATATTATTGTGAAAACAACTCTGTGGGGAAGATTCCCTGAGATTTCGATTCCTTATTGCCCCCATATCTTCAAGCATTTCGTCAATTGTGGTTGAATAACATTTTCTCAACCATATATGGCCCTTTGCATGTGGGAGTCTATCTGCCCCTGGTGTCAGTGGCCTAGTATTTATTGGATTTAGAACTTTGTATGAGAGAGTGATACTGACACCATCTGATGCTAGTAGCTGAACAGCTTTTGCTGAGATTTGTGACTAATGCAACATGCTCCTATTGATGGACTTGCTTCTCTGGTTGTTCAACGCATTTGAGAGATTCTGCGAATCGCGATTTGACTGCCCCAGGTAGATGGGATAATAATGTGTCATGCCCCTTGTATATACAAGCTTTTTTGCTGAATGAGTCAGGCGTACGAGACGTCTCTGCAACTTTATCTATCGTGAGGACTTTTAGTCATTAGTCATGCCCCATGCAGATTCTTCCTGATGTCAAACATTTGAAATTATGTAGACAAAATTGTTTTATAATGACACTCATAAAAATGCAATGCATATGTCTGTCTTTGAAGTTTAAAAACGCTTTTAGTAAAACAAAAGATGTAAGAAAGCGATATTTATAAAAACATGATATCTACTCTGGATTTGTAGTAGACCTCAAGGAGTCAGGATACCTTTGGTAACAGTATGCTTTCGAACTAACCATGCTTCAGTTAGGACTTTCAAGGGTTGTAACGTGGCTTGGTTCACGGGTTTAAGAAACAAAGGATAATGGCTCAAAATATATTTGTACCCATTCCAATCTTCGTGATGTTCTCCAGCCCTATGCTCAGCTAACGGTGCGTTCGTGTTCCAAAAGACTTTGGAAAATACTGACAGTTTGTGATGGTTCAAAAACCTGCAGTTTGTTTAAAAGGCAGTCATCTATCTCCTTTTTCTTGTAATATTTCTTGTCGAGGACTTGTAGTGACCTCCTTTTGACTTTGGTTATCCCTAACTTTTGCCCGAGCTGTTTATTTTGAGATTACAGTCGGCGGGATGTCTCTATTTTTGATAAGCCTCCTTTTTCCTTTCGTAGGAGTTTAAATAGGAGCAGAGCATGCTGAGCGGATTTGGCCACGAATCTGGACAAGAATGTGAGCATGCCGTTTAGCGTTTGAATTGATTTCTTTAAGTTCGGAGTAGGCAGGCCCGAGAAGGCCCTGCATTTGTCTGGGTTTGCCTCGATTCCCCTTTCGGTCAGGTAGAAACCGAGGAATTTTCCTACTCGGACACCGAAAGTGCATTTCTCGGGGTTGAATCTCATTTTGCATTTTCGGGCTTGCTCGAAGACTTTTTTGAGGTGGGCGGCGTGATCGGTTTCCCTTTGGGATTTGACGATCATATCGTCCATGTAGACTTCGAGCATATCGCCAATTTTGGCCTGAAATACCTTATTCATCATACGTTGATATGTTGCGCCGGCGTTCTTTAGACCGAAGGGCATTACATTATAGTAATAGTTGCCCGATTCGGTCATGAAGGCCGTGTATTTCTTATTAGTTTTAGACATGGGTATTTGGTTACACCCGGAATGGCAGGCCACCTCTGGGTCGAGTCCGGGCATCTCGGCTGCGCTCCAGGCGAATAGGTCAGCGTTCTCGCGGAGGCAAGCTTTGAGTTGTCTTTTGGCGAGTTCCGGTAGGCCTGCTCCGATCTTGACTCCTCTGGTCGGATCTTCCCTGAGGGCTACGAGCTCGAAATCCCCGTCGGGAATCGGCCGGAGGCCCTCCTCAGATGTCCCCGAGCGGGTACCCTGCTCGGGATCTTCAAGGAAGCGGCTATATAGGTCGACAGTGTCGATGCGTGGGATATGTAGGTTGGGCTCGGATATGGCGATGGTCGCTGCATTGTCTTGAGAGGCCGTTTTTATCGAGCTCAGGCCTTTGGCGGAGGCTTCGAAGCATCTTCTGGCTGCTTCGATGTCGCCGTTGAGTGTCGCGACATGTCCTCTTGTTGTGTAGTACTTGAGTTTGAGATACATGGTCGAGGGGACCGCGATCAGTTCGGCCAGGGTCGGGCGTCCAAGGATGCACTGGTAGATCGAAGGGCAGTCGATGACCAAGAATTGAACTTTGATGGCCCTGGCGGTTTCCGCCGATCCAATGGAATCGATGAGCTCGACGAACCTCCATGGTTTCGTCACGGTGCCGTTGAAACCTTGTAGGTCTGATCCCACATAGGGGGTAAGGTGGCTGTCGTTGAGTTGTAGTGTTTTGAGTAGTTGGGAGTACATGATGTCCACCGAACTCCCCTGATCGACTAGAATGTAGCGCACGTCAAAATTGACCATCCGAGCCCGGATGAGGAGGGGGATGGTTGCGTTGGGTGCTCCACTGGGTAGTTCCTCTTTGTAGAAAGATAGAGAGGATGGGATGCCCTTGGCTTGGTCGAGAGCGGCGGCTTTGCTCGAACTGGCTGAGAGTAGTTCGTCGAATTTTCGTTTTACGGATCCGACGGTGAGTTTGCTGAATCCCCCGCCGGATATGACCATGGAGGAGGGGAAATTTCCCACGGGCTGTGAGGAGAGGGGGCGGTCGCCGATTTGGCCCAATCAGGGAGGTAAAAGTCTTCCGGCCTGGTGATGCTCATGGCTACTTGCATGGCGAGCGTATCCTCCGCCGGCTTTTCCTTAGTGATTGGTTTGGCTTCTTTGGCGGCCTCTTGCTTCTTCGCGTATTGCTTCAGGTGTCCCTCCCTGATTAATATCGCTATGGCATCCTTTAGGTGGATGCAGTCCTTGGTGTTGTGCCCGTGGCCTTTGTGGAATCGGCAGAACTTCGATTTGTCCACGTTCGGTCGCGCAGACATGGTTTTAGGGAAGCAGACCTTGCCCGTCTGGAATTCGGCGTTCGCGCATTCGTTTAGGATGTGTTCCCTTGAAGCGTTGAGCGGGGTGTATTCTCGGAACTTCCCGACTGGGGCCTTGTAGTCCTTGGGATCCCGGCCCTTGTCATCTTTCTTTTTGTCTGTTCCCCGTCAGGAATCGTCTTGGCGACCGTTTTTACTGCTTTCTTCCTGTCTGGAATTGCGTACCGCATGAGTGGCCTCCTTTTCCTCATATTGTATGTATGTCTGGGCTTTGAGGAAGAATTCGTCCAGAGTGGCCGGTGTTTCGATCCCGACAGCTTTGGTGAAGTCTGAGCGTGGCCGGAGGCCTTGTTCGAGCAAGAATTTCTTCATATGGGCAGTTATGGATACTTGTACGGCTTCCTTGTTGAATCTTTCTATGTAAGCCCGTAGGGACTCGTCTTTTCCTTGGATGATGACTTCCAAGGAGGCTTCTGATTTGGGGTGTCTTCGGGAGGCCGTGAAGTGTCTGGAAAAAAGTTTCTCGAGCACCTTCCATGAGGTGATTGACTTATCGGGCAAACTCTTATACCAAGTCATGGCTCCTTTGCGCAGGGTGGAAGGGAATATATGACATTTGATGGCACCGGGCACTCCTCTGTAGTCGAGAAGGGCGTCGATGTTCTCTATGTGTTCGTCCGGATCGGTTGTCCCGTCGTACATGCCCAGCGGTGGGAGTTTCTCAAGACCGGTTGGTATGGGCGTTTCCAAGATTGAGTGGGACAGAGGGCCTCTGCGCTCCTCTTCGTCGTTGATGGCGGAATGAGTGGAAGAGTGGCTCCGACTCTGCCTGTGTCTCCTCCGGTTATTGTTGTGCCCCGTCGAGGGTGACCGGGATCTCTTTTTCGGTCGAGGAGACTGTGACCGGTGTCGGGAGCGGTGGTCGCTTGACCCTTTCTTGGAGGATGGACCTTCGTTCTCCCTGGGGGAGGGAGACCGAGGGCGTTTCTTGGGAATCATGTCGTGTTGAGAGCGATGCTTGCGACCCGGGGGAGTCTTCGATCGGCGCTTTTGCTCGAGCGCCCCGATCCCGTTGTTTTGGTGTTGTATGAGCGCGTTGGTCTGGGAAAGAGAGGCCAGAACACCGTTCATGGTCTGGTCCTGGGGAGCCTGACCTTTGGAGAGGAAAGGGTTTCCCAGGATTTCTTCGTGGTTGTCCTTCCCGCCTGTATTCTCGAGAAACTGGAGTGCATCGTCTTGGAGATTTCTTGGGGAGGGAGATGCTGTTGCACCGTCGTGAGGGACGGTGTTCTTGGATGGAGGGACGATGATGGAAACGTCGTTTTTGGTGAGTATCGCAGCATCTAATGAAGAGGAGTCTTCGTTATTGCCGGCCATGAGTGAAAGTTGATTTGAGCTTTGGTTCCTGGGTTCTTACGAGAGGCAGAACGGATCAAGAAAGTGCAAGAAGAGGAACAGGGGAGATGGATTTCCCACAGACGGCGCCACTGATCTTACCGAGCAGATTAGATGGCCAGCAACAATGAAGGCTTGAAGTTCGGACGGTTGAGAGGGGAAAAAAGGGGTTGTACCTGCAAGGCACTCTGATGCCAAAGTGAGTATGTGTTCCACAAGGTACAACAAAGTGACAGAATTTTGGGGTGAGAAAAGATTACCTTGCCCTCTGTCATGAGAGGGCTATTTATAGGGTGCCCTTATGCGAAATTGGCTCCGTCTTTTGAGGCGGAGATTTTGGTGACGCGAGGGCTGGCTGTATACCGGGCACGAGTGTGCCTCGTGGTCGGTTGTCCAAAGTGTTTGCCCGGAGCGGTCTGGAGGAGGTCGCCACGCATAGTCCAAGGCGCCTTGGACCGAAGGTTGGGTTGGCCCAATTAGATCAATTGGGTCGGCCCAGAACAATTTTGTTGTTGTTTAGACTCAAATTTTGGCCCGATTACTTGAAGTCGCATTTGGTAATTCTCCAATTTTGATTGATTCAATATCCCAATTGTGCGGTAATGATTGTTCGAATTTATACATAGTAAGGTACTCATTTACCGCTTTCTATAGCATAACATGTATAGGAGACTTTTCATTTGTACAATTTTCATATTATTCATTCTTTTTGCATAACTTGCTCATGACTTGAATCACATTAGCTTCCCCTTTTTACCATAAATGTGAGGTGGCTTTCCATTGTATATATAAGCGAGTGACCAACATTTCTTGTTTTAACTGGATATTATTATGTTTAATTTGTTGTTTATATTAATTTTGTGAATGCACGAAAGTGATCAAGGCACTTGTTTGATTTTGAGCACAACTATCATAGCCAAATATCAACTCACCTTGTGAGTGTGTGACCATTAGTAACCCCTTTGATCCTTTTTATCAATGTCCATATTATTTTTGCTTAATGCTTGTCTATGAGCGTTTGGTTTTCAATTCTGTATGGATGTTGATTCTTTGTTTTCTTGAACCCTCAACTATGATTTATAGTTTGAATTTTTACCCTGCCTTGGAAAACATGGAGTATTCTTATTATGATGATAGTTGTATTCAAGTTGGGGAGAGGATGTTTGCCTCTTTATGATGTGGTCGGTATATGGTTGTGAAAAAAGAAAAAAAGAAAAAAAAAGTGAAAAAGAAAGACAAGAAAAAGAAAGAAAAAAGAGAAAAAGTTGGAAAAAGAAAATAACAAAAAGAGTAGTAGAATAAGATTGTGCTAATAAGTTTTGTGTTTGGTTTGACAACTTGTGAGGAAGAAGAAAGTTGGATTGGAATTGTATTGTTTGAAACTGTGGAAGTAATTACTCCCTTGTGTTTAGGCGAGTTTTTGTTTCGTTTAACTTTAGGACTTATCACTTGTTTGTTAACCGAGCCACATTACAACCTTTAAAGCCCTTGTGATTCATGCCGTTGCATTTTCAATACTATTTTTGGATGAGTGCATAATTTTGTCCATTGTTTGCAAGATTGTTGGGTGTGTGTCAAAGTCCTCACCTTTTGGTGTTTTTCATCTACCGATGATTTTTTGCGAGGCGTGATTCGTGATTGAGCTTGTTTTGTTTTAGAATGTTCTGTATGATTTTTGTACTTAGGATTTGTTTCGTTTTCATGTTGTCGTTGTAAGATTGGGTAAGTATTTACTTTGTTCATACGTTTTTGTTTGAACCGTACAATTGCTTCATTTTTCCAAATCTAGTTGATTCTTGATTCTTTGGACTTTTACTTTTGCGATTTGAGTGTTTGGCCTTGTTTGAGGAAAAACAAATTCAAGTTGGGGAGAGTTTGATAAGTGCCAAAATGTAGTTATTTTGTGTAAGTAAATAGTGGCAGTTATCGAGACTTTTTGTTAACACCGTTTGAATAATTCCCCGTTTTGTGTATATTTGTATCGTTTGTGTTTTGTTACGTTTTCGTGTAAATATGTACCGTTTGATAGTTTTGTTGTTTTTTGTAGGTATTTCCGCGTATTCGGAGCTTTGAGGAATAAAGTGTCGAAGACACAGCTGCAAACGTGTTTTGAAGAAATAAAAATTTGTTGTTCTGTTGAGGGCGCTTAGCGTGCTTTTTGGTGCTTAGCGCGGTCTAGGAGCTAAAAGAGCTTAGTCTGGCAGAATGTAGGGCGCTTAGCGCGGTTTTTTGGGGCTTAGCGTGGTTTTTGGGGCTTAGCGTGCTCATCAACCAAGGCGGTTTGATCAATAAATAAAGGCGTGCTTAGTGCGGTTTTTGGCGCTTAGCGCGGTCTGCGATTTTCAGTTTTGTATAAATAGCTTAAAACAGATTTTTTTTAGGTTTTTATCATCCATTTCCCCCTTAGAGTGGCTCTGATCCATTTTTGATAGTTTAGAGGCTTAGGAAACACCATTGGGTGCTACATCTTGTCGATTGGCTATGGATTTGTCTCGATTGCTTTGACACGGTGAAGGTTTCCGGTTCATCTCCTTCTTCCATATGTTCCATTTCAATGGTGGGTTTTGTATGTATATTTTTCCTCTCTTGTATGTACATTTTTTGATCTTGGGATCGTTTATATATTCAATTTACAAATCATCATTGTTGTTGTTGTTCTTGATCTTTTTGCTTAAATGCTTCTGATTTGTGTTGTTGTAGAAATAGACATAATAGATCTTGATCAGGAATGATAAATATTAGTTTCTGAATTGTAGAAATAGATTTGGGGCTAATAATCGTAATGGGTATCGAGTTTAAGGCCTCCGTGTTGTTTGTGTCGGTGGAGAAATCACTGATGTGAATAGTACGGTTGAGCTTTCGTTGGTGTTGCAGAAATGGACACTGATGTGGCGTCTCGCATGATGCCCGGTGATTTTGATGCGTTTTGTGAGTGTTGAGCGATAGATCTTCAGATTTAAGTATTCGACGGGTAGAACGAAATGAAATTCCATAACTATTTCTCTTAGACTATTAAGATTGTTTATTTTCTTTTATTTACTTTTCCCGCATTTTACTTTCTGTAACCCAATCATGAAACTTAGAACGTGAGATAGTTGAACGACAGTTTTTATCTACCAATCTATGTGGACTACGATACGATATAACCTATATCACCCGGTAATAGTAAATCTTTTACTTTTTGCTTGCCGCTTTACCGCTTCAACAATATTCCAATACCTTCTCATTATGTTTCTTAGGCATGCAAACTCATGCATTAATTACATCAGAGTATACGTTTGCGCTCTTCCTTCCTTCATTTCTTTATAAATATTCACATCCATTGCCATAATCTTTATTTCTTCCTAAACCTAATCTTCGTTTGCCATTCTAAAAGTTAATCATTTTCTTCATGGCTTCTCAAACACCTCTTACCGTCCTCAAAGAGAAATATTTCTGGCTAGCTCAAAGCAATGAATACTACCTTGCTTGCTTCAGAAACCATGGATGGGCAAAGTACTGCATTCTTCTCCGTGGTCCCATCTTCATCAATTTGGTGAAAGAATTCTGGAAAAATGCTTCTGTCAGCAATGACAATCTAAGCATAACTTCGACCATTCATGGAATTCCCTTTACCCTAACTGAAGCATCAATCTAGAAAATCATTGGCTATCCAACCAATCCAAATGCTGCATGTTTAACATACTTTGATTACGTTAATGCATTTGGTATCCCAAATGATCTAAACAAGACTGCCCGACGTGTTCTAAACAATCCTTTTTTTTTGTCTCTTACAAAAAAGGTATTGTTTCGCCTTGTTCTCCTCAACCTGCTTCCTCGAGGAAAATTTCATAAAATCCTGCATTCATGAAATCGTTTTCTCATCCACTGCCTTGAAAAAGGAAGTACATCGAACCTTCCTGCCATCATCTTCGGTCATTTGAGAGAATCTCTCTTGACTTTCAAATGTTGTCAGAACTTCTACATTCTCTACGACCGCGTCCTCTCAGCTCTATTCGAGTCTGCAGAAGTTGTGGAAATCCTTCGGAAAACAGACTTTCCAAATAGCGACGAAGTCCTATTTGCTGAGCCTTGTGAAGCTCTTTCCTTTACTAGTGAAGACTACGATATTAACTATTAGAAGTTTCTATGTGTTTTTGTTATCAGTGAATGTACTCTTTTCTTTTATCATTAATGAAAACATTTCCTTGTTTCTGCATTTGACTATTGATACCATAATAGCTTGCCTGAACTCAAAACCTTAAACATTTTATTCTCAGAATACTTGCTAAGCACTGAAGTATTTATGCTTTTTGATTATGCCAAAAAGGGGGAGAAATAGTAGTGAAATTTTGACTTGATATGGTTTAAAAATTAAAAATAAAATCTCAAAACAGTTATTGACAAGTGTACAAAGAATTGTTGTACTGTTCTTTCTTTTTCTGAAAGTTGCAGGAAAATCATATGAAAATAATGTTCCGAAAAAGAATCATATAGATCTTCTAAAGAAGTGCTCTGAAAAGAAATACAAGCAAATCTTCTGAAGAAATACGTTGAAGAGAAAAATATACTCAGGGAAGTTATCTTCTAAATTTTTCTTCTAAGTATTATTTCAGGGGGAGACTATACATTTCAGGGGGAGATTATCTCAAGGGGAGATTGTCTTCTTATATAAAAATTTCTGATCAGAACTTAAATATTTTGTCATCATCAAAAAAGGGGAGATTGTTAGAACATAGTTTGGTTCTAATCATATCTTAGTGTTTTGATGATAATAAGTAAATAAATTTTGTATAAGTAAATGTGGTACTCTAATTATATGTTTCTCATTTCAGAAGATGCTCTAATACAAGTGGTATCAGAGCATGGTCATGGGTTCGAATCCCCCTGGCCGACACTGGGGAGAGATTGTTGGATAAATAAATCCAGCGTCACCCTTAGGGATTTGAATGGGCTTAACATCCCAACCCATGACACCTAGAGAGAGTTTACAAACCTCACTTTAGGTGCAGCCCCTGAAGACTCATACTATAAGAAAATAAAGTTACGCCCTTACTAACAACAATTGCTTTTAGCGCAGTGGTAAGCGCTTGATCCTACAAAGTCCACCTTATTTTTATTTTTGTTTTTACTATCAATAAATCAATGAGGAAAAAAAGGTTTCTTCTCTAATTTGTTTTCAACGTGTTCACTAAAATCATGACTTTTGGAGATGGATTTCGAATAAAAAGTTTCATATACCTAATTTCATAAATTTCACGCAATATTTTAAATTGAAGTAGAAAAAAATGTAAGAGAAATTGTATAATTTTTGGTTTTTTTTTTACCCACCTCCCTATGAGGTCACCTCCAGCGAAAATCCCACTTTACCCCTGCTTCGGAAATGCATTTCCGAAATATTTTTTTTTCTAAATTTTTTCAGACTTCGGAAGTGCATTTCCGAAAAAAATCCCAAAAATTGGGATTTTGATTAATTCGGAGATACATCTCCGAAAAAACTAAAAAAAATTCAAAAATTCCAAAAATTAACTTTAGGATATTAATTAATTCACATAATCAATGAGTAATGAATAATAATAATTATATATTTTGATATAATTTATGAGTTAATAATAATAATTATTATATATTTATATTCTGATTCATATTTTAAAATTTAAAATAATTTTAATTAAAATAATTTCACTTACAAAATGAGTTATAATTTTTTATTTATATATTTATAATAATTATTATATATTTAAAAAAAATTAAAAAATGAGGGTTTTAATTTATATATTTATATAATAATTATAATAATTATTATATATTTATAAAAATTATTATATATTTATATATTTATATATTTATATAATAATTATTATATATTAAGTATAAATATATTTATATATTTATATAATAATTATAAAAATTAAAAAAATTAGTGTTTTAATTTATAATAATAATTATATATTTATATATTATATATTTATATATTTCACTTATAAAATTAATAATTATTATTATATATTTATATATTTCTATTCTGATTCATAATTATAAATGAGTTATAATTTTTTATTTAGTTTAAAAAAATTAAAAAAAGATATTGTCTTAATTTTATTTAATGAATAAATTTTATATTTAACTCTATATAATTCAAAATTTACTTATGAAATTAAAATGTTTTTGATTTATATAAGTTAGTAAAATAATTTTTAACTTTAAAATTGTTTAGGAAATTTTGATTCACCTTGATTTTATTGATTCACCTTCATTTTATTGATTCATCTTCATTTTATACCTATTAATTGTATTGATTCACCTTGATTTTAATTTTTTAATAATTATTGAATTCTTTCGGAAGTGTATATCCGAAACATTCCAAGACCAATTTGGTCTTGGAATATTTCGGATATGCATCTCCGAAGACACCCCTCTCCCAAAAATGGGTGTTTTCGGAAATGCATCTCCGAAAACTCAAAAAAGGGGTGTTTTCGGAAATACATCTCCGAAAACACCTTTTTTTCGTGTTTTCGGAAGTGCATTTCCGAAAACACCTTTTTTTTCCAATAAAAATACGTTTTCGAAAATATATTTTCGAAACAAGGGATATTTTGGTAAATTCGCCAGAAGTGACTAAGAAGGTTAGGAGGTGGGTAAAGAAATTCTCTAATTTTTTTCCATGACATTGCTTCTTGTGGAAATAGAGTAGTTGTGTCTTATATACGACTCTTTTACTAATAAAGATATTTTCTTATAGGCATCATACACGATTCTTTCTTTCCCATCAAGTGGGACAAATGTAACATTTTGTGTTTGTATTCGAGACTTTATGCATGCAAATCTTGGTGCAGCTATGAATCTTTATTTTGAACTAGACTTTAAAAGAGTAGTTTGATTCTTTTAATAATTCAAAAATAAATGTTTTGGAATTTGAAAGTATTATTAAACGTTATGTAAATTTTTTTTAGCAACAAACCAATTTAACAACTCATACATCTCATATTGGTTACCATATGTTTATGAATATCTCAATATGATACTTATTAAAATGCTATAATCCCACTTGATAAAAAAACAACATGCAACGTTACCAATGTACTCATCAATCAAAGGCTAGAAAATGACATATTAAAGCCATGTAGTGAATGCACTAAGAGATTCTAGAACAACAGCCCATATTGCATCAACCTCATGGACCAACGCCCAAGTCTTGGTTGGTTCATAAGGAAATGTAGTTGCAAATGAAGAAAGAAATTGATAATCATTCTCATTATTATAAAGACGAGAGTCAAGGCATTTGTCAGCACACAAGAGCATAGTTCGTTTGAAAGGTGTAGAACCTTCCCCACTCTGAGAACCGTTCGACATGCTCCCTGTTTTTACAAGTCAAGGGTGGTACATGACATCCGCAATTAGACCAATTGATAGGAAGATTCCTATCAAGACTACAAAATTAGAGTTTTCTAACTAAAAGGGGAAGAACATTAAAATTGACTAAATAATATAAAGGAAAATAAAAGACTTTTTCATTTGATTCTTGATACCTAATGTCTCAATGAGACTACAATATATAGTACTTCTAGTGATAATAAACTTAAGGGCTCAAACACTATTTAAAGCCCAATTCAACCAAACATTCAAAGTAAAATAGCACCTAACATTATATTACTAATTAAAATATTTAATTGCACCTCCTATCATTGCCGCCCGGTTCACATTGAACCTTGTCCTCAAGGTTCTAAAATAACTCCCGGATCCCATTGCTTAAACGGATGATGTCTCCCAAATCTAATATACTCAGCTTCCACACCTTCAGTGCCCACACACTGCTTCACCACTTTCAGAACAATTTGCTTCATTTCTTCATTTTCATGTTTCAACTTGAGAACATATTCACTACTAACATCCATGTTATTCAAAGCTGTGGCAATATCTGTCCCAGTCTTTTTCACCCCAACACCGCCAAAGAACAACTTTGCATCAAGGTTTGGCTCTCTAGTTTTCTGTTGTAATGCTTCATGATATTCATTATTTAGCAAACTACTAGCACCGCTCAATACGGTGACAACAGAACTGATATTGGAAGTGGATATAGCCCGTCGCAAGCAACTCTGCAAGACGTAAAACACATCATCCACCATAGAAGTGGTAAGGCTATCAGGGTCATGTTCATCAATCATTATAGCCTTCCTAACATTCTCAACCATGAAAAATCCTTCAAGAATGACGTAAAACCCAGTCAAATCCTGCGCGACTTTACCGAAGCTTCCACTCCTAAAAGCCTTGGTAGCACAAGGAAGCAATTCAGGGTCAACAGAAGTGAGGCCTTTGATCTTCGAAATCATGAACTCAGTATAATCCTCACCAAGCTGCATAAGCGATAGAAACGCTTCCAAGTACAACTCAACCTCTCTTGGATCATGTCCCTCAGAAACTCCTCCAACAGCAAGCAAATTATTGTTGCGTGCATTTATTTCAGACGATAACTGAGCCAATTTCCTATACTCCATAAACTTGTTCAAAATAACCGAGCCCCTATAAGCACATTCCTCCTGAAGCTCACAAATTGCATACACAATACCATCCTCACCACATAAACCACTCAAAATCTCATTATTCTCTTCAATATAAAAAGTACTGCCCTTGTAATGTAAACAGAAAAAATAGACAATAACACATATCATAGTTGAAAGTGCAGCCACCCAAAAGAGATTCTTTTTCTTCTTAGAAATATACTTTGTTGTAAGAAGAAAAGGCAAGAAGGATACTCCAATTACTATTGTCTGCCAATTCCACCAAAAGCTATATGAACATAGGCAAGAGACATCATAACTTTCACTGCCAGCATAAAAATTAACCGCATGCACGCAACAAGGAGCAATACACCACTTGGTCTTCTTATTATTTTCAATGTAAGATCTAAGAAGGTAACATTCATACTTCTCATTATCTTCATTAGATACCAAAAGATTAATCATATCTTGATCAATAGCAGCACCGCAAGAGGGATCAGGATATCTCAGCATTAAACATCCTAGACCGTCATTAATTGAATTTCCAATATAACCTCCCCAACATGAAAAGCAATATGGATGGCTGTAAGAAGCAGTTTGAATCTTCAAAGGAGGATAAAATTTAAAACATATGCCACAAGTAAGTTCATTGGCATCATGATTCATATAAACTTTATTCGCCAACAACCCATTTGTTTTTCTAACTTGCTCTTCATCAGCAATCCAAGCATCATTAGCTTTACTGACATTCCAATTATAATGAGGAAGTAGGATACTCGTAGTACCACGCGGTATGGAAAGAGCTGCTGCTACTCTACTGATATCAACATCCTGCCATTGGCAGATATCTGATTCTTTCAATATAGTAAAATTTTGCTCAGGTCTGCGAGAATCGGCGGGGTCAGAATTATCGCTATCATCAAAGTAATCATCAGCATCATCATCGTAGTCGGAGTAGTAATCCATGGGATCATCTTTGGTTTTGCCACTGTAGAAATCATCATCGAGAGACTCAAGATTGTTAGTCACTGCAGACTTCAAATTCCATAAATACTCCAACTGCTGAGATACATCAACGGAACCAGGCTCAATTGGCATTGTAAGGAACACCAAAACCTTCACTACATTCAGAAGCATACTACCATCTTCGTGGTAATGATCGATAATCGGTACCAAATCCTTAGAAACTATATTCCATTTGCACACTTGCTTGAACACATCACGTGTTCGCGGATCGTCACGTCTCAAAAACCTTAGCATGTCGTTCAAGTTACTGAAACAGTATTCGCCTTTGGAGTAACCGAGTCGATTTTCGTTGTAGTCTTCATCGATGGCTCCGAGGCCGCTGCAGATTTGGGATAACCCATTTTTCTTATTTCTATCATTGTTTCCAAGACAATGTATTTGAAGGGGACTCCCACAAAGCTCATTTACCGAAAAAGCTCTTATATCTAAAAGCGAAAACCTCGACGGAATCGGTTTGGTTAAATTGTTAAATGACACATTGAATACATGTAAGGGAGAAACATTAAGGTCAGGGACAGAACCTGCGAACCTGTTTTGTTCTGGAGACAGTGTATCCAAACGAGAGAGCTTGTTGAAACCTGAAGAAATTTCACCGCTGAAGTTGTTATAAGCTAAACTCAACCGTGTCAAATTCTGCAAACCGTACACGAATTCAGGAACCTCGCCGGAGAGAAAATTATTCTCAGAAAGAAGTTGTGGATGAGTGATGGAATTGTTGATGTCGAGAGTAGGATCTGGTGGCTTTGGAGGTGGTAACGACGAAGCTGTTGTTGCTCTTTGTTCTTCACCAACATCTTATTCTGGAAAAAGGAACTCAGATTTCACGATATCGACATCGTCGACAAGGAGCTCTGAATTCACGTTGGATTGGGCTAAGATTAGAACAAGGGTTTGAGTTGCAATCGAATCTGAAATGAGTTGTTCCTTCAAATTTGGTAAAGGATTTTGAACGCTTTCACTAACAACTCGAGATTCAGCAGCAAAATCTTCATGAACGGAAATTTTCTTGATAAAATTCATGGAATCCAGATCTGGCTCCTCCTCTTCTTCAATCAGTTCCTCTTCGTCATCCGAAATTAGTAATAGATGGGTTGCGGTGGCGTTAAGAATCCCGTATGAAGAATCCCAATTAGAGTCAGTAACAGTGTCCATATCGGAAATGAAATTTGAGGTTAAGTCAGAAGATTGAGATAGTAAATCACCCGTCACGCATATAGATTCATTGGAAATGGGATCGAACAAAGTGAAAGAACCCAAAGAATAAGGTGGTAAAATAAATTTCATTACCTTTTTCATCATCTTTCTATTTCTACATTTTTGTTTGTTTTTCTTAATAGATAACCGACATGATTTCTTCTTCACTAGATATGTTAGATTTGAAATGGGTGAATGAGCTGGGTATAATGTTGGGGGTGGTGTATGATAGATGTATAATTGTGGGGGAATTGGAGGAGTGTTCCATGGATATGAGTAATGAGTATGTGGTGAAAAACAATGATTGAAATACAAACTTGGTGATGAAGATGCAACGTGAGTGTAAGAAGGTGTAAAAATTTCCCATGGAAAAGATGGAAAGGAGGGTATGGTAGGAGTGGTGTCTATGGTGGAGTGGTATGGAAATGAAGGTGTATGATAAGGATAATCCATAGGAGGATTTGAGTACATGGATGAAAGCACCAATTGATAGGAAGATTCCTACCAAGACTACAAAATTAGGGTTTTCTAACTGAAAGGGGAAGAACATTAAAATTGACTAAATAATATAAAGGAAAATAAAAGACTTTTTCATTTGATTCTTGATACCTAATGTCTCAATGAGACTACAATATATAGTACTTCTAGTGATAATAAACTTAAGGGCTCAAACACTATTTAAAGCCCAATTCAACCAAACATTCAAAGTAAAATAGCAACTAACATTATATTACTAATTAAAATATCTAATTGCACCTCCTATCACCAAAACTCAAAATCATATTCACTCTCCATCATTCATCTAAGAATATTTCCATTTTCCATACAACATACAAAAAAGGATAATGAGATATAGTGAGATTTTTATGGCCAAAGCGCAACTTTTTTGGATTTCTTGTGAAGTGATAATTTGACCAAAAGAAACTTGGTTGACAAGATTTTCCTATTCGTGTAAGTCCTACTAACCAATAGATTTATTAAAAATTAATATTTGTATCGAATTATCTATTAGTAATAATAAGATTTTTTTAATACTTTTTTAAGTAATAAAGTGATTAAACATTAAGTGTGACTTAGTCGTAAGACCCCATTAAACATAACAACATTATAGTCAAGCTTCATTGTGAAGTGGGATAACTTAAAGCACTAAGAATATTATGTAGATAGAATAATGATCACATGTCATTGATCATGGATAAAGAGTTATCAAATCTTCACATATGTATACATATTAGGAGTAATACTTATATCAGATTGACATGCCATGAAAATACTACTTAGAATGTTATACAAGTGTCATAAGTTATTCTCAAGGTGATAATTGTGAATACCACCATTTGACTTGAAACCACAATGGAGCCTAGATGTAAAGTCGAGTAATTTATTGTCGTTCAAACGTCGTCCGTAATAGCATGACTATAAATAAGGCTGGTGGGTACTCCAAAAATTAGTATCATTGGCAAATGTGTTGCTAGATACATCTCACTATTTATCATATTAAATGTGTGATTTAGTATCGTTGCCAACATCAAGAGAACCTATAGGGTCACATACATTAGGATATATTGATGAATGATAAAACGAGTAAGGGAAACATATTTAATTGTGTGGTCTTGTGAAGTACCATTGATTAATTAGTGAAATATGGAACACCGTAAGATACAATGTATTTAAATGAATTACAAAATATCGTAAGGCCTGATGTACTTAAAGGGAATACTTAACACTGTAAGATATTGTGCATTTTAGTGGAATACAGTATATCGTAAGGTACGATGCACTTAAGTGGCTTTGTTTTGCTTGCAGCCCATACAAGCAGTTTAATAAATAGAACCTTTCTCTTGAAGTATACACATATAATTCGGCTTGTGAAACTCTAGCCGTATTTTTTCTCTATCTCAAAGTTTTCATTAAGAACAGCTAGCACTGAGATTGAAAGCATCATGTTGGTATGGATTGAGTAGAGGTGTTGTTGTTTATTCAACATTTTTTATCATTCTCGATTCTTCATCAAATGTTATGCTCATTCGTAAGGATAAACTTAAGGAAATTTGTTTATTTTCTACTACGTAATTTAATAGTGATTTCCATTTAATGGTAAAAGAGCCATGGTTTGGCTCAATGGGAGAGCGAAAGTGTGATCCTAGTTGTGGAACCTTGTTTTACAAGTAATAGGTTTCTTTTTTGAAGATGACAAATGTGAAGAACATAATAGATATTCAGCATGATAAAGATGCAACATGATAACAAGTGTAAGAGATTGGAAAAGAAAGATAACATCAACATGATGACAACTGTGAAGAACATAAGAAATACATACTCATCATGATAAAGATGCAATCATAAAGAATGTCAACCAATGAACTTAAAGTAGTTAAAGATGCAAGCCATGAGTTTGATAAAGATTGACAGAGTTTTAGAAATAGATAAAGTTCAAAACATCAACACAATTTCAGACAAAGGCAAGCAAATAGATTACATCAAAGGGCTTAAAAGAAATCTCAAAGCAAGTGTTAACATAAGATAATATACCAGACAAGGCTTGGTGGAGTTAATCTCCCAATTTAGTAAGCGAGTGAAACTTTTGTAAAAGCAAAAGTTATTTCTTTACAGAAGTAGATGACTATGAGCACACACACACTTGAAAACTTTTTATAAAATGTTTAAAAAGAATAAACCTTGGGAAGTATATATAGAAGTTGCATAGGAAATGATGGGAGCATTCAAAAATCTATAAAATATTTTTTGACCAAACCTAATTGATTATGTCAATCGATAAGATTAACTCACTTTTGAGGAACAAGGCTATTTGAATGCATTCAATCGATTAGAAACAACTATATATCACTTTCTTCCGATTTTGGAAATTATTGTCGTACATTTAAATTAGTTAATCGATTACTAACAATCATTTTTGCTTTAATGTTATTTTATCTTATAGAGGATTTCAAGCCTATAAATAGAGGTCTCATTCATCGTTTCATTTCATCCAGAAATCGAATTGTATATTAATACACACTCTCTTTCTCTCAAAGTTTTCATTTTCACTTTCTCTCACCTGTTCTTATAGCCAAATGCTTTTGTGAGGAAAGATTTTTTATGAGTGAGGTGTTCTTGTAAATGTGGATGGATAGCATTGTATAAGTTCTCCAAGAATGTTGTTTATGTATCTTGGAAGAACACAGTCAATTTAGAGATAAAAATGTATGGTTAGAAGCTAAACCCGTTAAAATCTTTGGTTAGGGATTCTATGATTAGTTCATGATATTTATTTAGGTTGAAGATTGTTAATATTGATGAAATTCCCTTAAGGATCTTAGAAAACCTTGTTTATTTGAAGGTTGAAGATTACCAATATTGATGAACTTACCATTAGGTTCATGGTAGCTCGTTTAAAACCACGTGTTAGAAGATCGGCCTATTAATATCTCAAGAGGCTATGATCAACATATATTTTAACCAACATTTTTCTTCTGAGATCAGGAAGCTTTGGTCTTCTAATTCACGCTAATGTAAAAACTATATGGTTCATAGAGAACTTGATAAGTTGCTCATACCAAACCCTAGGGGCTCGTTTTAGTTTAAAGACATGATTAGGATACTCATGATTTTCAAAACCGGGAGGTTGTGAAACATACACCTCTTTATATATGTAATCTTAAAGGAACACACTTTTCATGTCCATTTGAAATAATTTGAAGTTTTTAGAACATGCAAAATCTAGTAAAAGGTCCCACACATCATTTATTTTAAATTTATTTAAATCATCCTGCATGGCCATAAGCCAATGATCATCAAGTAGGGCCTCTTTTGCATTTTTAGGTTCAATTTATGACACAAATACAAAGTGATAACAAAAATTACTTATCTTAGAGTGTGTAGTTACACCTTTGATGATGTCTCCAAGAATGTTGTCAAGTGGATGGTATTATGGGCCTCCAGGCCAATGGTAGATCATCCACTTTAGTTGGATTCTCATCCTTCTCTTTTTCAGAATCTTCATTTTCCTCTTCTTTAGGTTTTACCGCTTCAGGTTGATCAATTCCTTCTTCGGTATCTTTGGGTATATGTTAAAGCAGGCATAGTGACAAGCAACAAAAGATTTGGAAATATTTATCCGGGAATTATCATGTCTATAGAGAATGGTGTAGAATTCTATTCAACAATTTCTATGGTTTCGAACTTGCGTTTGAATAAACAAAAGTACAAAAAAAAAAATTAAATATCAACACAAAAGAATTCATTCTTCTGAAGGATGATATTTATCAAGCATTGCATACAATCTACTTCTCACAAACTTAAACTTAGCGACCAGTTAAACTCAACCTACAATACTCGTCAATGTCATCCAGTATCGCTCACACCCTAAGTCCTTTCTAACCCAAAGTAGAGAGAACTACAGTGTCATCTCGGCAACGATCTCTCAACACACCTCAACAACACAACAAACATCCATATCAATCGTATCGACGATCTCTCAACCGACACAACCACACGGTAGCATTAAGCTTCAACACACATAAAGATTATTAGCTCTAAATCTATCTCTAGATTTCAGAAACTAAGAGATAATCATCCTAGATAAGGATTCAAGCAGTATATGTCTATAACAACCCAAATCCCGAGCACAAGACAATAATCTAAGACAATCACCAACAAGGATTCGTAAAGCAAGTTTTATATAACGCCATGGGCAACAAATATACATGAGCTTGGCTTAGCGAGCTTCTGCAGAATTTCCATTTTATTACTCCAAATCTACGTAATCAAAGTTGTTTCTTCGACACTTTATTCCTCGAGGCTCCGATATGCATAAATACTTACAAAACAAAGGAAAAAATATCAAACGGTAGATAAAACGAATCAAAACTCAAGTGAATGAATATATACACAAAAGTTTGGATTTTATTACAAAAACCAAAAGAATAGAATCGATAAGTGACACATATATAAACTCAAAATAGTGATATTTTGGCACTTATCAGTATGTCTTCTGAAGATACACATGTATCATGAAAAGAAATACATGTTCTGACATTTCTCGGATAAGATTCATCAAAAGTGACATGCACACATTCTTCAACTATAAGTAATCTCTTAATATATATATATATATATATATATATATATATATATATATATATATATATATATATATATATATATATATATATATATTTTATAGGCTTTTCTTGATTGAGAGTATCCAAGGAAGATACCTTCATCCGCTTTCGCATCAAATTTTCTAAGGTTATCCTTGCCATTGTTCAATACGAAACATTTAAATCTAAAAACACGAATATATGATAAATTTGGTTTTCTACCTTTAAGAAGTTCATAAGGAGTTTTGTTTAAAATAGGATGTATAAGTATCCTATTTAAAACATAGCATGCATTACTTATTGCATCGGCCCAAAAATATTTTGTTAGACCACCTTCATTGATCACAGTTCTTGCCAACTCCTATCAAACTCGGTTTTTGCGCTCCGTAATACCATTTTTGTGTGGAAGTCTTGGAGCGGAAAAATCATGTTTAATGCCATGTTTATCATAATAATCATCAAAGAGGTGGTTTTCAAATTCACCTTGGTGACACCCTAATTTTCCTCCGCATATTTATAATTAAAAATCAGAGTAATTTAAAACTTTCATACAATTAGGATGCTACCTCCATCAACAAAAACCTGCTCATATCATATGACATGTAACACATACAACTTTTTAAAAATTATTAATAATAACGTAAACATACATCATCATGACTAACTTCACTTTATTGCAGCGGAAAACATCAAAAATTATTATTTTAATATCTCAAAGCATAATCATATCTTATAGTAATTAAACAAAATAACAAACATCGGAGGTTACAAAATAATCTCCCCAAAACATAAATTAAACACAAAAGTGTTCTATTCTCCAGTGTTACATATCAGAGCAGACGCCGACTCCATAAAAGGATAACGAAGAGGACTCTCTTCTACTCATGTCCACGCCTTCATTAAGGATCACATGCGCGTTACCCACGTGGAGGCAACATTCCGACAGAAGGGTGAGATATCATAATTATATAAAACAATCCAGAATAATAAGTAACATATTATTTCATGCATTATCACTCGTTCCACACACCACCTTCCACATAATCAACCACACCTAATTTCACATTGTTCATGTAAGAATAACATTCAAGAGACTTAACATCATGACTCAATGCATGTGGTACCAATAAGTGAACACTTAGGATCACCACTCTAATCCTCACTATAGGCACGGAGCACACCAAAATTGCACTCAATCCACACAATGCAATTGAGGCACACCAAAAATCAATACCATCACTATAAGTAACGCTTCATCGATTCCCATCTGGAACCAACTACTCACACCCAATCTCCAACATTTGATTGAGACTCAGCAAAAATGGACCACCGTCCAAATACCATGATGCATGAGACATAATAGACACGCCACAATAATAAAAATTTGCAATGACATTCACCTGAGTCAATGTACCCCACCAATGCTGACCACCATGCAATAAACACATTCTATCAACATCCTGTAACAACCCTATAACAGCATATCAAGAAACAACAATGTATTCACGCATATTCCATACCACAACATACAATTACGGGCCATACAACACCATCACACATCATTTAAATAATTTACTGGAAGTGAAACTATTTTTAAATGAAAGTTCATTGCACCATCTTTCTAACGCTTCGAACCGGGCCTCAATCGAACATCCGAAGCTCTAGTTACGAATTTTTGAATTTTTACAAAATACTGTCAGAACATCAATAATCGATTACCGCCATATCCCGTAATCAATTACGATCTCAGAAACAGTTTACAAACCCATTTTTTTAAGCGGTAATCGTTTACGCCTTTGCAAACAGCCCAAAAACTCATTTTTCAATAGTATAACTGATCACCCAAATCCTGGTATTCAATTACTCTTGAAGCAGAAACACTTTTCTGCAGCTTATTGGTACTAAAATCACTTTTAAGTCATCCCAAAACCACATTTTTCTTACAAATCATTTAACTTACGTTTTAACACGAAAAAAATCACTTTTTCAAAGTTTCCAACTCCAAATAGTTTTCATCGAAAACACCCATAACTTAGTTCTGACTCTAACTCGCCACCACACACAACATCCACCATCATCAACTCCATTAAATGCATAATTTGAACAAGAATATTACGTAATTCACCATTCAATCATCAACCACGATATTCTAACACATCTAATTAATCAACAAGATACAATTGCATTATCCACACAATTAATCCAACAATTACAAAATCTCAACCATATCATGATATTAAGAGAAGAAAAACACAAACCAAACTTAGACATAATCTACCCACCCTCATCATACTAGCCCTTAGGGTCTGTTTGGTTCAACGGAGGGAAGGGGAGGGGAGGGAATTTAACAAAGGGGATGGGAAGGGAGGGGAGGGGAGGTATTTTAATTAAAAGTATGTTTGGTTCAAATGAGGGGGGGGGGGGGGGGGGGGGGGGGGAAGGGGAGGGAGAATTTTTAATTAAAAATATGTTTGGTTCAGGAGGGGAGGGGAAGGATTTTAAAACTAATTTACCTTTTAACCCTTAAAAGAGTATAACACTCATGCTAAATCAAATTAAAACAATGTGATATTCCTAATTTTTTTTTGTCAATTCATAAACAATATAGATAATGAAACACAAAATATATACTATTTCAAATACTTTAAAATATATTAAAGCGTAAATAAAATATTGATAAATTTCATACAATAATCCTATGATTCATGATCAGATGAATTATTTTATCATCTAATTCCATAAAATATTTATAAAATTAAATTTTAACTAATATATATATATATATATATATATATATATATATATATATATATATATATATGTGTGTGTGTGTGTGTGTATATATATATATATATATATATATATATATATATATATATATATATATATATATATATATATATATATATATATATGGGGACGACTCAAGTGAGAACACTTGGTTATTATGAGAAATGAGAACAATGAATCACAGCCATTAAATTTTGATTTTATTGATTTTAATGGACTGGATTGATTTCTCTTTCTATGTAGATTTAAAATAAATATTAAGGATCCTAGAAAGAGAAACCAATCCAGTCCATTAAAATCAACAAAATCAAAATTTAATGGTCGTGATTCATTGTTCTCATTTCTCATAATAACCAAGTGTTCTCACTTGGTCGTCCCCTATATATATATATATATATATATATATATATATATATATATATATATATATATATATATATATATATATATATATATATATATATAAACACAATAACTTATAAAACAATTAAGTTCTTACAAAATAATAAATCAAAACGTATATAATAAAACACATGAAAAAATGAAGAAAGTTGAGTCACTATATATATTAATATATAAAATAATGGAGTTACCGTAAAAAATGGAGGAATTCTAATAAGACGATAAAAATTAACGTATAATATATATTAAAAACAATTTAAAATTTTAATTAAAAAGTGAGGGTAATTTTGTCAATATAAAAAAATAGATTTTATCATAACTCCTCTCCCTCCCCTCCCCTCCCCTCCAAATCCCTCCGATTTGGGGGAACGAAAAGTTGCTTCAAGAGGGGATCTGATTACCTCCAATCCCCTCCCCCCCCCCCCCCCTCATAAAAAATTGAACCAAACATACTTAACTTAAAATATTCCCTCCCCTCCCCTCCAAAATCCCCCAACCAAACGGACCCTTAGATAACTAGAATTCCACACTTACCTTAGAGTTCTTGCTTAAGTTTCTCAACAATGGTGATCTTCTCTTCCCCTTTTCCATAGCTCTCATTTCTCTCTTCTTCAAACTTTCACGATCTGTTAGTTTCTATCCCCCAAACTTCGCTTTTCTATTATTATTATTATTATTATTATTATTATTATTATTATTATTATTATTATTATTATTATTATTATTATTATTATTATTATTATTATTATTATTATTATTATTATTATTATTATTATTATTATTATTATTATTATTATTATTATTCTTTGTATTATTATTACTAATCCTAACTAATTATAATAAGAATAATTATAATAATAATAATTTCATAAATTATTTAATTAAATTAATATTCAACTAATATTAAATAATTAGACGTGAAGCTTTCATCTTCTCTAGAATTAACTTTACCTTTTTCGTAAATTGTTGGATAATCTCAGGTCCAAGCACCATGTTTTCATCAGATTCGTACCAACACAAAGGTGTCATATACCCCCGTCCATACAATGCTTTAAAAGGTGCCATTTCAATACTAGAATGTTAACTGTTACTATAAGTAAACTTTATCGTGGCATATGGATATCCCAAGGACCTCCTTGCTTGAGAACACAAGCTCTCAGCAAATCCTCCAATGATAAAATAGTGTTCTCTATCTAACCAACTGTTTGTGGATGATAAGAAGAACTCAAACTCAATTTAGAGCCCAACACTCCCTGCAAACTCTACCTAAATCCCGATGTAAACCTTGGGTCTCTATCAGAAAAATACTCAACGTATCTCCATGCAATTCCACAATCACACATATATCAATCTCTTCCCACTTCTGCAAAGGAAAATTGATGTTGATCAGTATAAAATGTGTAGACTTTGTGAGTCTATCAACAACGAGTCCCACTTAGCTTTAGTGGTTGTACAATGAGAAATACAATAATATTCATCTTTCCCTAAAGAGGACACGAGAACATTCATTGGTTTCCAATCTTACAACCACTTTTTCTCATCTCCTGCTTCCCTTTTTTTTTTGGTTTAGGTACAACAATCACGGCCGCATTGGTCATAGTAATTTCAAAGAGACCATTTTGGAGGGTGCTCCATACTTTCCTATCAATGGAATTTAGATGAATAATCATACAATCATTCCAATAACCATAGTTTTTTTCCATTGAAAACGTGTGCTCTATTGTACGTCCCTATAAGTTTGGAATCCATTATCTAATAAGTGACTTTTAAGCACAAGATAAACCAGCGCTCATGATATCACTTGTTAGACGATAGACTACGATCTAGATGGGGTGAATAGATCGCAAATGAAATTTTCTTACAAAAATTTTGTTTACAAAAGTTTTAACTCTGGCGGTTAGAAACAATCTCGGATCAAAAATCGTCTATCCCGAATCATTATCGAAAATACTAGATATGCGTTAACCGATTGAACGAGTACGTAAGATGAGAAAGATAACCAATATATTTCCAGCAATTTGCATTTGAATATAAATCACACATAAGTAACCAATTTTCAATGAATTATCACAAAAAAATGACTTAAGCAGTTTTTCAAACAATTTGTGTGCAATTGATTCAAACCACATTTTTCTTTGAATATTGTTATGAGAAACCAATTACAATCACATAGATTGTAATCAACTTAACAAAATTGTTTGAAATATTAGACAAAGACAAATTCTCTACGTATCAATCACAAAATCAATGGTTTAACAATTTGCGCGTAAACATAAAAGAGAAAGAGAGAGAGATAAAGAAAGAGAGAGGAGGAGAGAGATAGAGAAAGAGAGAGAAGGAGAGAGATAAGGAGAGAGAGTGAGAGAGAGAATTAAGATACTGAAAATTAACCTTTGTAGTTGTAGTTTTACAAGAGAAAAAATTTCAATTTAACCCTCAAAACCCTATTGGTTGATGTTGATCATATCCTTTTTCCTTCCTTTGATTTTGAGCTCGATCATGTTACCCGATACTTCCAACTTGATCCTGTAGTTACCGTTACTCATTCGACATAACCCTTTTTTGAATTTTTCACTCGGTTGAATCCGAATTGTGAATGTATCGTGACCCAATATTACCAAAGTGAGCCTCCGATTACAGTTACTCTTTTGATAGAAAACGATTGAATCTAAATTGCGCAATCTTGTGAAAAACTCACAACTCAATCCTTGATCTTGGAAGAAAATCCCAATGGATTTATCTTGAAACCTCCACAGAATTTCCAACCCAATTGATTACACCAAAAAAATAATTGGACCTTATCAAACTGTCTCAAGATCACACAACAAAAATGATTAAGTGCAGTTGGTGTATGTATGCATTGAGGAAATGAAGATGTTGAACAATTCTGTGTATATTTTTGGTTTCAATAATGAGAAATGACGCATGAATAATTTTATAATGTGTGAGAGTGTGAAAGAATGAAATAGAAAAAATATGGTTGTAAAATTACAAAATTAGAAATTTTAATCAATGAGAGTCGACCCATTCGAGGTGGGAGTCGACTCCTTAGGGCAAGGGGGTTGACCCATAATGCTTAGGAGTCTAATCCTTTTAGACATAAAAAAGAATTTTTCAAAAACAACTTCTGTAGGAGTCGAGACACAACACTAGGAGTTGACTCCTTCGTGTTATGTATCTACTCCAGATGCATGGGGGTCGACTCCTTCTTAGTAGAGTAATAATTTTTGAAAATTCTTTCAATGGGAGTCAACCCACAACTCGAGGGAGTCGACTCCTTCGCATTGCATATCGACTACAAGAGGCTATATATCGACTCATTTTAACTAGAGAGTTTTTTTCAATAATCTTTAAGTGGGAGTCGACTCCAGGCATGATTTTTTCACAAAAATGCGTATTTTTGACATTTTAAACTAGTCTTAAAGCTTATGACTTGATCTAGAAGTGTCCTAAGATGAAAATGCATCCTAGACATAAAGAGATAAGGTCCAATATGAAAATACTACATACTTCCTAGATTTGACATCATTCAAAACATCTAAGATAGGATATTGCACTCACAGGTTGAACTAACGACTTAAATTTTTCTTCGAACATGATTTTATCCATACAATATGTCAGACTAATTCCCTTCAAGTCAGAAACTTTCCATCCCACAACTTCTCTATTTTTTCTTAGTACTCTTAATAGCTTTTCTTCCTCCATTTTTTTATAATTGTTTGCTGATTATAGCAGAATGTAGAGTGCCCTCGCTCGAGAAGAGATACTTGAATTGTCCCAGGGCATCATAAAATGGAATATTCACTTTTAATGATGTAATCATCTCCATGAACTTTTTAAATTTCCCCACTTCCATTTTCGTCTTAGATTTTTCTTTATGATGGGGTATGGTGGTTTAATATAATCTGGTAATTTTGGGCTAGGATCATTGATGAGTTGTTGCTTAGTTATCTTTAAAGGTGAGTATTTATTAATAAGTATATCTAATGTATCCCCTCTCACAATGGTTTCACTCGACTTTTCACTTTCTGACTGTGTCACCACGAGTTCCTTTTCTTTGTCTTTTGACTTTTTAGCTACCACTTTATCCTTTCCGAGGTTGAGTGCGGAAGGTACTGTTCAGTTTCTCAACTTAATTGCATCACATTTTCTATTTGTATTAGTTAAAGTTGCTATTTGCTGGGATAAACTCTTGATTTGAGCTTCTAGTCTTTGCATTGCTGCCTCATGTTTCTCGTTCGTCCTATTGTGTAGCATGTTCATTTGCAAAAAACAATTTTTTCTTACCTGCATAAAAGTATTCAAAGTGTCTTCCAGTGACATAATCTTCTTTTCATCTTTCCCTTTCTGTGGCTTTTGATAAGTATTACCATTGATCGGGTATATGTCTTCTGACATTTGGTCATTAGGAAAATTTGCTAAAAAAGGTTCTTCAACACAGTTATTGCACAATAAAATGATACCTAATTTGCCGATCCTTGGTTAGTTGGAGTTGCATCCAATTTTTGATTGAGAAGGGTCATCATTTTCATTAATGCTTGATAGTTTTCAAAGGTCACCCCCCATGTGGTTTACTTACCTGTTCCACTGCCTTGACTTTTCTCTTACTGGAAACATGTTACATATTCATGCTCATTTTATCTATCAATTCTCTTACATGTGGTTTTGTCAATGTTCTAATTGTGACACCTGCTGCTGCATCTAAAAGCATCATTGCTTAATTTTAGAAAATTTCTTTACCCACCTCCCTATGGGACTGACCCCGGCGAAAACCCCAATTTGCCCCTGCTTCAGAGATGTATCTCCGAAGTAATTTTTTTTATTATTTTCAGACTTCGGAAATGCATCTCCGAAAACATCAAAAAATTGGTGTTTTCGGAGATGCATCTCCGAAATGCATGAAAATTCAAAAAATACGTTGTTTTTTACATTCAGGTATTATTTCAGAAGTTCATTTCCGAAATAAAGTGTTCATATACCATTTTCCCTCCTTCACTATTTCATCATTTTTCTCGAAAACAAACCCAAACCCTCTCCAAAACTTCCATCAAAATCAAACCATTTTTCGTCTCAAAATCAAGTTTCAAACCGTTGATCACGTTAGAGGGAGCATAGAAAGCTACAATTTGAGGTAAACATCACACATTTCATTCCTTATTTCACTACATTGATTGATGAAATATGTGATGAAATCTGCGATGGTTCGGAAGTTCATTTCCGAAATAAGTTACCTAACATATTTCGGAAATGTACTTCCGAAATCATGCCTGGCAGTAAAAAAAAACAGTTTTGGCCAATTTTGCTAATTTTTGCATATGTTAGGTATGGTGCATCCGGACAACATTGTCGACGATGACGTAGTAGTTCCGGAAGATGTCAACATTAATAACGATCTGGTTAGCGACGTTAAATCCATGATCGATGTGGTACATGTACGACAACATTTTACAACTGATCGGAGCTTCGCTTGTCGTGAACAATCGCTTGATTGGGTTCGTAGCTGTCATACCCCAATTTTTGACCTAAGATACCACCTCATATCATTGCATATGCATCATTTGCATCTCTAACAAATTGCATAGCTTGTGTTTGTTACTTGTACTCAGCAGGGTTTAATCAAGAGATCACTCATCAGTGCAAGAAACAGTCAATTAGGGTTTTGTTCTCCCTTCATCTCAAATGAACTATCTTCATCAACAATCAACATTTGGTCCTCAGAGATTCATTTCAACAAGCTCAACAGCTTTGAATCGACCAGATTAGGGTTTTGACTGAAGATAGCATACTCCTGACTTTTACTCAGAATTTGACTTAATGACTTGGGACATGACCTCAAGACCCCAAGTGCATCATTTTGACCTAATCCATTGGCTCATAACATCTCCTACACAAAGATTGATCAGGCAAATCCTCAGATCAGGGTTTTGAACTATCAGGGACCAAAATCAGGGATCACATTTGGGAAACCCTAAAAACCCCCAGGAAGTCAATCAAAGGTTTCAATCATCCTCAAATAATCCCTATGACAATATCCCATGGAAATTGCATCTCAATTCAAGGTCCACAGTCATCAATTTCATCAGGTCGACAATTAGGGTTTTGACCTAATTCACTGAACAACTGACTTTTTAATCAGGACATGGTGCCACAACTCAAAACATGGCTCAATATCCTCTAATGCTTCAATGTGATCCATTCATACCATTCATATGGTGAGGATAGCATGTTTCATTTGAAATCTCCAGAAACGCGATTCGTCTGAAAAAGTCAACTCAACAAGATCACCATTGACTTTTGGGGAATTTTGGTCAACCATGACTTTTGAAGTTTTAAATCATAAATATATGATATATGAAGTCATTTGATCAAGAAAAATCAAGAAAATCAATCAAGAATCAAAAAGTCAAAAGTTTGACTTTCATACTTAGAAAAATTTTCTAAGTGTTTTTCATGGTTTTTTCCAAACTTTGGAGGGGAATAACTCAAAATTTCACCTACAAACTGAAAAAAACTTCCAACATGAAAGTTGTAGATTTTGATCCAATAAACAACTTTGACACATATAAATTTTTTCCATAAGATCAACCATTTAAGAGATATGGAGCTTCAAAGTTGACATCTTTTGAAAATTTCACTTAAAACTTCATTTTCTTCAAAGTTCATGGATCTTTTTCACCCACTTCCTTAAGGATCTTGAAGAAACTTTCAACTAGGGTTTTGAAGTGTGTAATATGAGCTTTCCAAAATGTCCAAGAGCATGAAAAAATATGGAGCATAGCTATGGTTTTGAATTTTGACATTACAGGTCATTAAGCATGAAATTTCAAGCCATTTTCACTAAGTTTCTATACTATATGGCCAATGATCCAAGTGATGACACACCAATGCAATAATTGATAGATATTTTCTGGTTTGAGATCAGAATGGAAAGAGATAAGAAGCTTAGAAAAATAACCATGGTTTAGTTACTTTAACCATTTGCATTTAATGTGAAGATTCCACTTTATCTCCAAATGCCAAATCACCAAACTTTGAAGCAAGTTGCAAAGCTCTGCATTCAGAACTCTTGGCCTATAAATAGAGGTCCAAAACTCATTCAAATTCACACCAAAACCTCACAATTATAGGTTTTCACTCTTCTTCCTTGAATTACAAGCCATGTGTTTCAAAGTGAGGTAGAAAACTCAACCTCCAAACCCTTGAAGTTCTGGCCAAAGTAATGCTTCCCACAACTCATAAACATCATATGGGATGTGTTTGAACCACTCATACACCCCAAATCACCTCAAATCTCAGAATCACTACCTCACTTCCATAATTGCATATATTGAACCTTATCATGCCAAAATCCATACCAAGCCATATCTGTCCAAACTAACACTCCTAACACCATCCATATACTTCATATGAATGATCCAAACACTCACCAGCAATCTGAAACACCTCCATCTTCAAATTCGATTCATACTTGAAGCAACTGCAGTTCGGGTGTCATGGCCATGCTCAGATGAATTCAGCTTGTTCCAGACATCCAGACACCTTCCATAATCATCATTGAAGCTATCCAGATTGATACAAAGCATCTGTAACACTTATATTGAAGAATCAAATCTCCAGTTTGGCCGTTTTTGAAGGTAAGTCACTTGAACTTCAAACTCTATCATACATGCATCATAAATGAAAAACTGCCATGCCATCTTGTTTCTGCATATGTATGGATCATTAACCCTCAATCAATTGCAACTTATCATGCACACACACGATTTCAGATTGAAACTCAAAATTAGGGTTCTTCGTGTTCATCAGAAAATTGATAGCCTTAGAGATAAAATAAATGCAATTAAATGATACCATCATGTTCCTGGTGAAAAATCGAGCAAGATAGGCTATTCACTCGATCCAAACAATTCAGTTTTCAGAATTTTCAAATTTGAATTGGGTATGTGTTCTTGGCGCCAGATTTTGAAACTGAAATTAGAAATTGATTCAAAAATATAATTGATTCGTTGCAAATACTAAACAGACCACGCGCGTGGTCCAGTTGGTCATGTTTTTGAGTGGTGAGCGTGAGGTTGTGGGTTCAAACCATTGTGGAGACAAAACCAATTTTTTAGTCCCTATTTTCTTTGATTTTCTTCACAACTTCAATTAATTATTTAACTAACCAAATTAACTCATTTTTTATTCATTTTTTGCATACCTCTCACTTAATATATATATTTTAAGAATATAAAAAAAAATCATCAAAAAATATTTATTTGATACATTTTTTAATAGTTTTAAAATGACTTGTTTTTAAGTAATTTTAATACTTTTAAATTTTATTTTTCATTTGATTTTCAAAGTTAATCATTTGTAAATACTTTTTGAAGCAAACCCTAATCATCTAAATGTTAATTGAAGACAATCTTTTTGTTTATCTTGATTAATTTGACTTCTTTCAAAATTCAAATCGTTTTAAAACGAGCGATCGCGATTCTTTTCAAAAACAATAAACCATTTCTTTTTGAAACTATTGATTAAATCTTTTTAATTGATCAATTGATTTTCAAAACGATGTGGGGCCTCTCGAATATTAGAGAGTATAAGTCCCTTTTCTTTTTCTTTGTACAGTTTTTTTAAACAGAAAACTTTTTTCCAAAAACTTCCAAACAGTTTTTAAAACAATAAATCTCACATCTTTTTTCAAATCCATCCACCCTGTTTTATGAAAATAAAACAGGGGCCTCTCGAATATTAGAGAGTGTAAGTCCCATTTCTTTTCTTTTTTTGTACAGTTTTTTTTCAAAACAATAAAACTTCTTCAAAATAAAATCTTTTTAAACAATTTTCAAATCATTTTCAAAACAACCAAACTTCGAAGAAACAAAACTTTTCAATATACCATGGGCCTCCATGTAGGTATAAGCCCCAAGCCCTTTTGTACATACCCACTCTAGTACATGAAATTAGGTATTTCATTGTACGCCTTTTGTACATATCTCAATCTGTTTTTTTAAACTTTGAATAACAAACCAAAAATGAAGGTTTCTTTAAATCTTCCCAAAAATATATCATGGGCCTCCATGTAGGTATAAGTCCCAAGCCCTTTTGTAAATACCTGTTTAAATAGCTTTGAATAAATTCAAGTGGACCTCTCCCCGAGTGTGAGTCCCGAGCCCTGTGTATACAAATGGATCATGCTTACAGGTATATTTCCTTCATAAACTCCATTATATACACACACTTTGTCATATATATAATTGTTCATATTTGTTCATGTACTTGTTCATACTTGTTCATGTTTGTTCATATGTGTGATATGTGTGCTTTTTCAACTTAGTACAACACTAGGTTCCCCATAGCCTCCTATTGGGCTTCGTGCAAAGAATCTCCACTAGTTTAGGTTAGGACATAGAGTATGGTTTCCCGGTGAAATCGCTCTAAGAGCTCAAACCAACTATACCATGCCTCCCCTTGGGCTTTGTACAAACGAGTGACCCTCCCATAGCCTCCTCTTGGGCTTACAATGCAAGGACCCTGGATTGTCCCTCCCATAGCCTCCTCTTGGGCTTACAATGCAAGGACCCTCGGATAGCCTCCTCTTGGGCTTCGTACAAGGACCCACGGGCTTCTTATAAGCATCCCCAATATCCAAACACAAATACCCTAGGAGATTAGACATTTTTCATCTATATGCTAGGAGTATCTCTTATATATCATCACAAACAATCAATCAATCAAACTTTTTTGCCACAAGGCTGGCTAATCAATCAAACTTCTTTTTGCCACAAGGCTGGCTAATCAATCAAACTGTTTTACCACCGTACTGGATGATTAATCAAAGTTTTTGTCACAAGGCTGACTTCATTGAAACTTTTGCCACGAGGCTGGCTGATTAATCAAAACTTTTTGTCACAAGGCTGACTTCATTGAAAGTTTTTGCCACAAGGCTGGTTAAACAAACAAACAAAAATCAAATAGATGTATGTGATGATATAGATTAGATACATCTAGCATTTAGACGACATTTGTCTATTTTCCTTTGCTTCCACTAGCATAAGTGGGAACTACGATTGCTCTGACTTTCTCAACATCCCTTTGAGAATACGTAGGCACAAGGTCGATCCTTGGCGAGCAAAACAAAACAAAACAAAAAAACCATTCAAACCTTAGCACCCGTAGACCCCGAGCTACAGATGCTCTGATTCCCTCTAAGGGATATGTATGAAGAGGATCGCGATGATCTTTGCGAGCATAATCAAACAAACACCTTAGGTCCCACCTATTTCACAACAGAACCTCCACCGTAACATGGAATAAAAAACAATAAAGAACCCTGTAGAGTACTACAGATACGTTGGGTGCTAATACCTTCCCTTCGTATAACCAACCCTCTTACCCAAGATCTCCCCCCACTTTTAGGTTATTGCAGCTTTTTTCCTTTTCCTCCTTTGGAAATAATAAAAAGTTTGGTCGAAATAAAAGAAAAATCATTTTTTGAGCACTCGAGCCCAAAGAAGGCATCAGGTGTCTCATCCCACAAAAAAGAGGAACAAAACGATTTTTCGCCCGCGACAGAAAAATGGCGACTTCACTGGGGAATATCTTTTTATTATTTCCAAAGGAAGGGTTATTTCTAATTATTGTTTTTACTTTAATTTTTGTTACGTGTGTGATTCTTTGGTTCTGTTACTTGTGTGGTTCTGTTACAAGTGATACATTATGGACAAATCCTAACCCGGATTAAGTACACATAAGAAATTAGGTGGAGGGTATAGTCATGTGCAGGCGCACTTGAGAATCCTTCCGCTCAGTGGAGGTTCCTTGTTGGTAATATATGTTTAGCATGCTTTCGTAGCGAAGACATTATTGCCGCATTGAACTGTAGAAGCTGAGAGACCGTAGAACCCCAACCCATCCTGGCCTTATTAGGACGTGGTGCAGAAACGATCCAGGTGAAGACTTGGATAGTTGTCATGCGGAGAACCACACTCAGACGAGTTTTTCTTGAGAATATTTCTGGCTCATCAGTTTAGTTGTGAAAGCCGGTAATATCCGAAAGAAAAATGTAGACTCTGACGTATCAGTAGAACATGTTGTACAGGTGATTAACTAGATCTATCCCTATTTGGTTCTCTGACCTCATGCTCGTGACGCTGGACCTTTGAACCTGTGTGTACTATGTTTGAATTACCATGTTTGTGTACCATGTTTGCGTTACCATTACCATGTCTGTTTTACCATGTTTGAATATGTGGCATTCATGCATCCACGCATCCATACATTCAAAAAAAAAAACCCATCTTTTTTTCATAAAAACATGATTTTTCCAAAGATTTAGAGAAATTTTCTTTGCAAACATTTTAGGATTTAGTCATGGAAGAAGTAAAAAGGCATACCAAGAAATACGGTTTCAAAGCGCCTGATGTGGGAAAACTGATAGAGTTAGCATCTTCTGTACAAAATCCTTCCAATTTTAGGAAAAGTTATGGAAAACTTTTGCCTATCTTGAACACTCGTGTTGATGAAGGACTTCTCAAAACTCTGGTTCAGTTTTATGATCCCGTCTACCGGTGTTTTACCTTTCCAGACTACCAGTTGGTACCGACTTTGGAAGAATATGCCAATCTTTTGGGTATCCCTGTGTCTGACAAAATACCCTTCAATGGTTTGGAAGCCATTCCTAAGTCACATGTCATTGCAGCAAGTACCCACTTGAAGAAATCTGAAGTAGAGAGTAATTGGACTACCAAAGGAAACCTCCCGGGTTTAACTTCACACTTCCTGGTAAAGAAAGCCTTTGATTTCATCGAAACCGGTAGCATGATAGCTTTTGAAGCTGTACTAGCCTTGCTCATCTATGGGTTGGTTTTGTTTCCCAATGTCGACAACTTTGTTGATATCAATGCCATAAAGATCTTCCTGATTGGAAATCCTGTTCCAACTTTACTTGGTGACATGTATTTCTCTGTCCATCATAGGAATCGCCAAGGCGGTGGAATCATTGTATGTTGTGCACCTTTGTTGTTCAAATGGATTGTTTCACACTTACCTGAGTCTCCTATTTTCACAGAAAACCGAGAAGGTTTGCGTTGGTCTCGAAGACTTATGTCTCTTACTAATAATGATATTCGTTGGTATACCTTGGCTCGCTGTGGTACAGAAACCATTGATAGTTGCGGAGAATTTGCCAACGTACCCCTCATTGGTACACAAGGAGGAATTAACTACAATCCGATCTTAGCCCGACGACAACTCGGGTATGCAAATTCAGTTAAACCTGTTGGTCTCGCAGTAGAAAGCTACTTCTATCAAGAAAGGGAAGATCCTCAAAGGTTGAAGACAAGAATGATGAGAGCTTGGTACGACGTCCGATGGAAAGAAAAAGGTGAGGAAAAGAATTGCATTGCTACGGACGCCTACACCTGCTGGGTAAAGAAAAGAGCAAAGGAGTTTCAAATGCCTTATGATTATGAAAGACCCATGTCACTTGTGGTACCTCAACTACCCAATATTCCCATTCCCACTATGAAGGAATACCAAGACACTTTAGCCAAGATGAGGTTAGAGAAAAATGCTTGGGAGCACAAGTTTCGTAGGACCGATATGGAAAACAGAAGGTTGAAGAAACAAGTGAAAGATCACGAAGAAACTCTCTACTGTCAAGATGGATGGCTCATGAGTAAAGATGAGAAGATTCGTCAGAAAGACGCTGCAATCAAGAGGTACATCAAAGAAAGCAAGAAAAAACCTGAAGGTTCAACAAGCAACGCTCCAACTCCTGACGATTGGAAGAATATTGTTGACAAGCTAAAGACCGAAAAGGCCGAATTGAAAGCTTACTATGGGAAAGAAATCATGAAGCTCAAGCTGCACAACGCATTTGGTTCTTCGTCTGATGAAGATGTTTAGGATTTGTTTAGCTTTTTATTTATCATTTGCTTTTGTAAGGAGCTACGCTCTAATGTTGTAACATTTCTCATTATTGCAATAAAAAATGAATGAATAAAAGATTTGTTTGTGTTCAAATGTTTGCAAGGAAATAATCTTTAAAATGTTTGGAAAAATCATAAATTTCTTTTTGCATACATCATTCTGCATATCGAGTCTGTTGTATAGAGTCTTATCTTTTGGATCTTTCTCCAATAGATCGTCAAGCTGTCGCGTCTCAAAGTTTCTCGACCGCGCTCGCAATCCGATCACAGATACAATACTCGTTCAAGCAGAAGAAGAGTAATGGAACACTCTGAACAAGAGAATATTGAGCTTCGTGGTACAGTGACCACTCTTCAGGAAAAATTGGAAAGTCTCACTACTCTGGTTGACTCCTTAATGGCCGCACAGAATCAGCCGCCGCCACCCAACAGTCAAGCAACAGTAACATCTGAGGTCACTACTCCAGTTTCTACGGTTGCATTCGGCATTCCATCTTTCTCCATGCCAGAAGGTTGGGGCACGCCTTTCAGCTTTGGTACAGGTTTCCGCCATAATGTTTCTGGGGTTCAAACATCCACAACTGAAGCGCCTGCTGCTCAGAGTTCACAGTTCACTCCAAATCAGGGGATAACTTTTTCTCAAGTTACTATGGCACTTTCTCAACCCACTATGACGGTTCCGACTCCTATGGTTCACACTGTTCCTTACGGAGGCAATGAGATTTATCATGATCAAGGTGATAGCACAAATCAGCGTAATCTTGTGGGAGATCTCCAAGAGCAGTTTAACAAGATGCAGCTGGAAGTCAAAGCTATTCGTGGCAAAGATTTGTTTGGAAAGAATGCCCAGGAGCTATGTTTGGTTCCCAGTGTACAAATACCGGCTAAGTTCAAGGTCCCAGACTTTGAGAAGTACAAAGGTAGTTCTTGTCCACAAAGTCATCTTGTGATGTATGCCAGGAAGATGTCTACTTATGCAGATAATCATCAGTTGCTTATCCATTACTTTTAAGACAGTTTAACTGGTGCCGCACTGAAGTGGTACACAGGCTTGGATAGCACTAATATTCGAACATTCAATGACCTAGGTGAGGCCTTTGTCCGACAATACAAATACAACTCGGATATGGCTCCAGACAGAGATCAGCTCCGATCCATGGCTCAGAAAGATCATGAAGCTTTCAAAGAATATGCCCAACGTTGGAGAGAAACTGCTGCTCAGATTAATCCACCATTAAAAGAAAAAGAGATGACAAAGATCTTCTTGAATACTCTCAGTCCGTTTTATTATGAACGCATGATTGCTAGTGCTCCAAGTGATTTCACCGAAATGGTAAACATGGGGATGCGTCTAGAAGAAGGGGTCCGAACCGGACGTCTGACTAAAGAAGGTGGATCTTCAAGTGGAACCAAAAAGTTCGGAAGTGGTTTCCCAAAGAAGAAAGAACAAAGTGTTGACATGGTGTCCCAAGGGAAGCCAAGAGGAAACGTCAATCGTCAACGACAGGTTGCTGCTATCACACCAGTCGTTAACACAACACCGAATCCAGGATTCACTCCTCAGTTTCAACAACAACAGCCTCGACAACAGGCTCAGCAGTTAAACAATAATCAGAATCGAGTACAAAGAGCTCCACAGTTCGATCCGATTCCAATGACCTACACAGAATTGTACCCTGCTTTGGTTGAAAGAGGTCTTGTTCAAACTAAAGCACCACCACCAGTACCTGAGAAACTCCCATGGTGGTACAAAGCTGAGGTCTCATGCCCTTATCATCAAGGAGCACCTGGCCATGATCTTGAGCATTGCATAGCTTTGAAATATGAAGTTCAGAGGTTGGTTAGATCTAATCTTCTCTCTTTCAGAAACTTGAATCCTAATGTGCAAGCAAATCCGCTGCCCAATCATGGAGGGCATGTTGTAAACATGGTGTATGGATGTCCTGGCCAATACCGAGTCTATAATATCAACTTCTCAAGAGCAGATTTGGTACAAATGCACGCTACTCTTTGTCGGGGGCAGAATTTTCGCCAGCATCAATACGGTTCCTGTAGAATATGTTGTGTGGATCCTCACGGGTGTTCGATTGTGAGAAGAGATCTCCAAGTTTTGCTAGATAATGGTACTATTGAGATCTACAGAAATAAGGATGAAAATGAAGTTAACATGATAGGATGTTATCCGCATGAGCTTTTAGTCTCAGATATCAACTCGGAAATGCCTACAGTTAACGTCATCGTTCCTCATTTCAACATGCCTGAACGCATAGAAGTTACTTACAACAAACCAAAGGTTCCTGTTGCTCCTTTGATCATCTGTCTACCTGGACCTGTTCCTTATGACTCTGACAAGGCAGTTCCATACAACTATAATGCTACAATGATAAAGGACGGACAAGAAGTTCCTTTGCCTACTCTTTCATCTGTTGTAAACATTGCTGATGTGAGTCGTGTAACAAGAAGTGGACGTGTGTATACTCCACTACCTCCAAAGCAGCCTGTTACTCCTGCAACTGGGCAAAATCCTGTTGGTACACCAGTAGAGAATCTTGTGGAAACTCCTGTCAGTAATCCAAACACTGATGTTGGTCAATCCAGTGGAACCAATGTCAATCCTGATTTTGATGAAATTTTGAAGCTTATCAAAAGAAGTGAATATAAGATTGTGGATCAGCTTATGCAGACTCCTTCAAAAATCTCAATACTTTCATTGCTGTTGAATTCAGAAGCCCACAGGGAAGCCCTGATGAAGGTCTTAGATCAAGCTTTTGTAGATCATGATGTGACTGTTGATCACTTTGATGGGATAATAGCCAACATAACAGCTTGCAACAATTTGAGCTTCTGTGATGAAGAACTCCCCGAGGAGGGTAGAAATCACAATCTTGCTTTGCACATTTCTATGAATTGTCAGTCAGACTCTTTGTCCAATGTTTTAGTAGACACCGGATCTTCCTTGAATGTTATGCCAAAGACGACTCTTGCTCGTTTGTCTTACCAAGGAATGCCTATGAAATTCAGTGGTGTGGTAGTCAAAGCATTTGATGGATCGCGAAAATCTGTTATCGGCGAAGTCAACCTTCCCATGACAATTGGTCCACATACATTTCAAATCACTTTCCAGGTCATGGACATTCAAGCTGCTTATAGCTGCCTGTTAGGACGACCATGGATCCATGAAGCAGGGGCAGTAACTTCTACGCTCCACCAAAAGTTAAAATTTGTAACAAATGGAAAATTGGTAACGATAAGTGGAGAACAAGTCTTGATGGTGAGTCATTTATCCAATTTCTCTTTCATCAGTGCTGATGATGTGGAAGGAACGCAGTTCCAAGGTCTCTCTTTAGAAGACGAGTCTTCCAAAAAGAAAGCATCAATCTCTTCATACAAAGAAGCAGTAAAAGTAGTGAGAGATGGAACTACCACTGGCTGGGGGCAAGTTGTGATCCCGACCAAGAATGAAACCAGAGCAGGTCTCGGATGTTCACCAACATTCTCAAACTGCACCAAGAAGGATGAAACCCTTCGTCCGATCAAAGAAACGTTCCATAGTGGAGGGTTCCTTAATCCAATTCCTCAAGAGGTTAATGTCCTTATCAAAGAATGCATCGAAGAAGGTCTACCTGATACTGAAGAAGAATGGAAGTGTTATCTCAATGACTCGGGATACATATCTCAGGAAGAACCATATCCTCCTTCAGAAGAATCCAATGGCGAAGAAACTGAGCCTGTTCCTGCAGAAATCTGGGACACCTTGGGACAACCAAGTGGCAAATTTGATTATATGGTGAAATATACTGCACCTGAAAGTTACAAGATTGCGATTGAAGATATCCAACCAACTGGATGGGGAGATTCCTTTGAATATGATAGTCAACCAGAAGAGGTTTATCAGCCCTGTCAATTTTCTCAGCAGCCTGAAATTACTGAAAGTTTCAACTTCAATGCATCTGCCAAGGTTTATAATCCTGAAGGTGGTTATTATCACATAAATGCCATTTTTGAAGATGAAGGGGAAAATGGTCCCGCAACCGACTCGGAAAGTGTCGCTGACAATGAGTCTCTTCATCCTGAAGACTGGGAAATACATCCTGAAAATTCTGAAGATTGTGACTCATCTTATGCTCTTCAAGAAGTAGAAGAAGACCGTTTCAACTCTACAAAGAACAAGGTTGACAAACCAGGACCTTCAAATCCTGCTCGACCAGCGGTCAATGTCAATGTTGGAGATAACTCTGAGGAGATTTTTCCTGAATACATAATACACAGAGGAGTTCGTTGCTACTGGAAGGCTGTCGACGTTCCGAATGTTGTTCGCCGCTCAAAGTAATCACCTCGCTGTTATTTTGACCTCCTGCCTTGCCCATAGCAGAGAGATGTTTTATAGGGCTTTGCTTTTAAATGTTTCGCCCAAATAACTTTGTGTATAGGGCTTTGTTTTTAAAAGTTTCCCTCTTTGTCCTGCCCAAGGCAAATGAGTTTGTGTTTAGGGCTTTGTTTCAAAAATGAATCATAAATAAAGTGTCATTTTGAATTCCCTACATTATATGTTTTATTTTTGCTTTTTTCTGGAAATGGTAATCCTAAAAAACCAAAATAAAAAAAAAAAACTTTTTCAAAAAAAATCTGCATACACTCTTGCATTCATAAAATTTTCTAAAATAAATATAAATCACATGTGCAGATTTACTATTGATAAACCCATTGAATGCAATAACCCTATGCCCTCTCCCAACTTTGAGTTTCCTGTGTTCGAAGCCGAAGAAGAGGAAGAAGAGGAGATCCCGGACGAGATCTCTCGATTACTTAAGCACGAGGAAAGAGCCATTCTGCCTCACAAAGAGCCTTTAGAAAAGATCAATTTGGGTTCTGAAGAAGACAAAAAAGAAGTGACCGTTGGATCACTGCTTGATGCTGATATCAAGAGTAAGTTGACAGACCTTCTCAAAGAATATGTTGACGTGTTTGCCTGGTCCTACCAAGACATGCCTGGGTTGGATACCAATATTGTTCAGCATTACTTGCCATTGAAGCCAGAATATCCGCCAGTTAAGCAGAAATTGCGAAGGACTCACCCTGATATGGCTAACAAGATCAAAGTGGAAGTTCAAAAGCAGCTCGACGCAGGTTTTCTTGTCACCTCAGAATATCCTCAATGGTTGGCCAACATAGTGCCAGTTCCGAAGAAAGATGGCAAAGTCAGAATGTGTGTTGACTACCGTGACTTGAACAAAGCCAGTCCAAAAGATGACTTTCCATTACCACATATCGACATGTTGATCGATAACACCGCTAAGTTCAACGTCTTTTCCTTCATGGACGGGTTCTCCGGTTATAATCAGATCAAGATGGCTCCCGAAGACATGGAGAAGACATCTTTCATCACCCCATGGGGTACCTTTTGCTACAAAGTGATGCCGTTTGGATTGAAGAATGCAGGCGCAACTTACCAAAGGGCAATGACTACTCTCTTTCATGACATGATGCATAAAGAAATTGAAGTTTATGTGGACGACATGATAGCCAAGTCCAGCACAGAAGAAGAACATATTGAATACCTTTTGAAGTTATTTCAACGCCTAAGGAAATATCAGCTTCGCTTGAATCCTAACAAATGTACTTTTGGGGTTAGATCTGGAAAACTCTTGGGTTTCATTGTCAGCCAAAGAGGTATTGAAGTAGATCCCGACAAAGTCAGAGCTATTCAAGAGATGCCTGCACCAAAGACTGAAAAGCAAGTAAGAGGATTTCTCGGACGATTGAACTATATCTCCAGATTTATCTCTCAAATGACTGCTACTTGTGGGCCAATTTTCAAGCTTCTCCGCAAAGATCAAGGGGTTGTATGGACTGAAGATTGCCAGAAAGCGTTCGACAGTATCAAAGAGTACCTGTTAGAACCACCGATATTGATTCCTCCAGTTGAAGGAAGACCATTAATCATGTACCTTACTGTGTTAGAAGAATCCATGGGTTGTATGCTTGGACAACAAGATGAAACCGGTAAGAAGGAGCATGCCATCTATTACTTAAGTAAGAAATTCACAGACTGTGAGTCTCGTTACTCCATGCTCGAAAAAACGTGTTGTGCTTTGGCTTGGGCTTCAAAACGTCTCCGCCAATACATGATCAACAATACTACTTGGTTAATCTCCAAAATGGATCCGATCAAGTATGTCTTTGAAAAGCCTGCCTTAACAGGAAGGATTGCTCGATGGCAAATGCTATTATCTGAGTATGACATTGAATACCGTGCTCAAAAAGCGGTCAAAGGAAGCATTCTCGCCGATCACTTGGCTCATCAACCAATTAATGAATATCAATCTCTCAAGTTTGACTTTCCTGATGAAGATGTCATGTACTTGAAGATGAAAGATTGTGACGAACCGTTACCGGAAGAAGGTCCTGAGCCTGGATCAAGATGGGGCCTAATTTTCGATGGAGCAGTAAACGCTTTTGGCAATGGAATTGGGGCAATCATCATCACTCCCAAGGGTACTCATATCCCATTCTCCGCCAGACTACTATTTGATTGCACCAACAACATCGCAGAATATGAAGCTTGTATCATGGGTCTCGAAGAAGCCATTGACTTAAGGATCAAGATCCTGGACATATATGGAGATTCGGCCCTCGTGATCAACCAAATTAAAGACAAGTGGGAAACTTACCACCCTGGCTTGATTCCCTACAGAGATTATGCAAGACGTCTGTTGACTTTCTTCAACAAGGTTGAATTGCATCATATACCTCGAGATCAGAATCGAATGGCAGACGCTTTAGCTACTCTATCTTCCATGTTCAAAGTTAATCACTGGAACGATATGCCTACAGTCAGAATCACACGCCTCGAAAGGCCCGCTTATGTGTTTGCAACTGAAGCAGTCATCGATGATAAACCGTGGTTCCACGACATCAAACGCTTCCTTCAAACTCAAGAGTACCCGCTTGGGGCATCAAACAAAGATAAGAAAACTCTAAGGAGGCTTTCTGGCAGTTTCTTCCTGAACGGAGATGTGCTATACAAAAGAAATTTCGACATGGTTTTGCTCAGATGCGTGGATAGACACGAAGCAGACATGTTAATGCATGAAGTGCATGAAGGGTCCTTTGGAACTCATTCAAATGGGCATGCAATGTCCAAAAAGATCTTAAGAGCAGGATACTATTGGTTGACAATGGAATCAGACTGTTACAAACACGTGAAGAGATGTCACAAGTGCCAGATCTATGCAGATAAGATCCATGTGCCACCGACTCTACTCAACGTTCTCTCATCTCCGTGGCCTTTCTCCATGTGGGGTATCGATATGATTGGAATGATCGAACCGAAAGCTTCAAACGGTCATCGTTTCATCTTGGTAGCCATTGATTACTTCACCAAATGGGTCGAAGCAGCATCTTACGCCAATGTTACAAGACAAGTGGTTGTGAGGTTCATCAAGAATAACATCATTTGCCGATATGGTATTCCCAGCAAGATCATTACTGACAATGGTTCAAACTTGAACAACAAAATGATGAAAGAATTGTGTGAGGAATTCAAGATTGAGCATCATAACTCTTCTCCTTACAGACCAAAAATGAACGGCGCCGTTGAAGCTGCCAACAAGAACATAAAGAAGATCGTCCAGAAAATGGTCGTCACTTACAAAGACTGGCATGAAATGCTGCCATTTGCTTTACATGGGTACCGTACTTCAGTGCGTACTTCAACAGGGGCAACTCCCTTTTCTCTAGTATACGGCATGGAAGCTGTGCTCCCCGTAGAAGTTGAAATCCCATCAATGAGAGTCCTCATGGAGACTAAGTTATCAGAGGCTGAATGGTGTCAAAACAGATACGATCAGTTGAACTTAATCGAAGAAAAACGTATGACTGCTCTATGCCATGGACAGTTATACCAAGCAAGGATGAAACAGGCTTTCAACAAAAAGGTTCGACCTCGTGAATTTCGAGAAGGTGACCTCGTGCTTAAGAAGATCTTGTCTTTTCAACCAGATTCTAGGGGCAAATGGTCTCCTAATTACGAAGGCCCGTATGTTGTCAAAAGAACATTTTCTGGCGGCGCCATGACTCTTGCAACCATGGATGGTGATGAACTCCCACATCCTGTGAATGCTGATGCAGTCAAGAAATACTTTGTCTAAAAAAATACAAAAGAACAGCTCGGTAAGTCGAAAACCCGCAAAGGGCGACTTAGGCAAAAATGAGCGTCTTGGTGGACTGAAAACCCGAAAGGGCGGTCCAGGCAAAAATTAGAGACAATAAACAGAAAAATCCATCCTGGTAGATTGAAAACCTGAAAGGGCAATCTAGGCAAAAATTAGGGATTTATGACAAAGTAACTGCATCAGTCCATACTTCGTCACCTGAGGAGTCTTTTTCATCAAAGGAACTTCGATCAAATCATCGCCAATCTGAAGCAACAAGCACAGTTGGAACTCAAAGTTGTTAAGGGAATAGTGGTTATTGCTTTCAATGTAGCCTTTTCCGCATAATTACCATTTCCAACTTTTGTAAATACTCCGTGGAATCACGCCTTTAGCTGATTACCATCCTATTAAATAAATTTGAGCCTTGTGCCCATTTGTTTGCAATCTTTAATTTCTTTCAGCTTGCAAAATGACGCTTTAATTGTGTTATTCACTTTTGAAACAAAAAAGGAAAAAATAAGTTTTAAATGAATTTACTTCACTTTTCTTTTTCAAAATAAAAGCGAAATTTTCCTTTGAGTTGTGAACAACGGAAGGAACATCAGCAGTCGTCTCCATAGGATGAACAAAAGGGTTCTCCCTGAAAATTGTTGAAACAACGGTATTCTTGTCCCAGAAAAGAATTCTTGAGGCAATTATCCCTCGAGGTAAAAAAGGTCTTCTATCCCCAGTAAAGAAGCTCTTCTATCCCCAGTGAAGAAGATCTTTTATCCCCAGTGACGAAGATTTTCCATCTCCAGTGAAGAGGTTCTTCCATCTCAGTGAGAAAAAATTGCTTATCTTCCCCAGAGAGGTTTAAAGCACACAGCACCATTCATCACCTGTGTTATCTACACCGTGTTGAAAAACATTTGCCAAGTATCTGGTTGTATTGCGACATCGGTCCTTCTCCAGTACATACTTCTTTGTCTGTTAGTATTGTCAGTATGCATGCTTCATTCATGACATTCATCATTCATACATATTTTCATCATTTATGCATTTTTGCATTTTTCAATGATTGCTTCGAAATCACTTGTTTAGGATATATCTATCCCCAGTTGAGTTCATTCCTCATGGGTACAAAGTCTTGTTTGACTGTCTCTTTCCAATTCATTCTTGGTTAGAACTTTGTCTTTACCAGAGATTCAAATTCCGATAGAGTTGAGAAAAACAGACAATAAGCAATAGCCTCATCATCTGAGCAGCTTATTTCTCTTTCAAAAGACTTTTCCTCTCTAGGAAATCAATCATGAAGACCATTTGACAATCAGGGCCTTATTACTGTTCACAAGGCTAAATAACCAGTAACTTCCCTAGCAAAGTCTCCAGAATCATTTTATCACTTGGCTGATAATTGATCATGTCTTCAAAACCACTATCACGAGGCTGGTAGTCGGTAACCCTTTTGTTCTGGTTATATTATTAACATGTCTATCACAATGCTGATAGTCGGTAATATTAACCGAATCTTTGAAACTCTTTTTACCTTGTCAAGTCTATCACCATGCTGATAGTCGGTAACACAGTTTCATACCTTTCACCTTCGCATTATTAAACAAGTCTATCCCCATGCTGATAGTCGATAATGTCGATAGGTAAGCTTTTCTTACAAAGCTATCATTCCCCGGTGAAGCATACACTTGCTTTCCCGAAAAGACAAAACGGATTCTCTTCCTAAAACGGATTGAGGCATCCTTCCCAATCTCTTTTCCCCAGCGGAGTCAGTTCTTGATATTCCCTCGGTAAAGATATCCTTGCATCATTCGCAATTTTGGTATCTTAGGTCCAAAATTCGCGTCTTATGATATTTAAGTCTCTTCCACCCTATCAAAACGAAGATTTTTCAATCTTCATGTCTCAGGTTGAAGAAACTTAAATAGGGGCATCTGTCATACCCCAATTTTTGACCTAAGATACCACCTCATATCATTGCATATGCATCATTTGCATCTCTAACAAATTGCATAGCTTGTGTTTGTTACTTGTACTCAGCAGGGTTTAATCAAGAGATCACTCATCAGTGCAAGAAACAGTCAATTAGGGTTTTGTTCTCCCTTCATCTCAAATGAACTATCTTCATCAACAATCAACATTTGGTCCTCAGAGATTCATTTCAACAAGCTCAACAGCTTTGAATCGACCAGATTAGGGTTTTGACTGAAGATAGCATACTCCTGACTTTTACTCAGAATTTGACCTAATGACTTGGGGCATGACCTCAAGACCCCAAGTGCATCATTTTGACCTAATCCATTGGCTCATAACATCTCCTACACAAAGATTGATCAGGCAAATCCTCAGATCAGGGTTTTGAACTATCAGGGACCAAAATCAGGGATCACATTTGGGAAACCCTAAAAACCCCCAGGAAGTCAATCAAAGGTTTCAATCATCCTCAAATAATCCCTATGACAATATCCCATGGAAATTGCATCTCAATTCAAGGTCCACAGTCATCAATTTCATCAGGTCGACAATTAGGGTTTTGACCTAATTCACTGAACAACTGACTTTTTAATCAGGACATGGTGCCACAACTCAAAACATGGCTCAATATCCTCTAATGCTTCAATGTGATCCATTCATACCATTCATATGGTGAGGATAGCATGTTTCATTTGAAATCTCCAGAAACGCGATTCGTCTGAAAAAGTCAACTCAACAAGATCACCATTGACTTTTGGGGAATTTTGGTCAACCATGACTTTTGAAGTTTTAAATCATAAATATATGATATATGAAGTCATTTGATCAAGAAAAATCAAGAAAATCAATCAAGAATCAAAAAGTCAAAAGTTTGACTTTCATACTTAGAAAAATTTTCTAAGTGTTTTTCATGGTTTTTTCCAAACTTTGGAGGGGAATAACTCAAAATTTCACCTACAAACTGAAAAAAACTTCCAACATGAAAGTTGTAGATTTTGATCCAATAAACAACTTTGACACATATAAATTTTTTCCATAAGATCAACCATTTAAGAGATATGGAGCTTCAAAGTTGACATCTTTTGAAAATTTCACTTAAAACTTCATTTTCTTCAAAGTTCATGGATCTTTTTCACCCACTTCCTTAAGGATCTTGAAGAAACTTTCAACTAGGGTTTTGAAGTGTGTAATATGAGCTTTCCAAAATGTCCAAGAGCATGAAAAAATATGGAGCATAGCTATGGTTTTGAATTTTGACATTACAGGTCATTAAGCATGAAATTTCAAGCCATTTTCACTAAGTTTCTATACTATATGGCCAATGATCCAAGTGATGACACACCAATGCAATAATTGATAGATATTTTCTGGTTTGAGATCAGAATGGAAAGAGATAAGAAGCTTAGAAAAATAACCATGGTTTAGTTACTTTAACCATTTGCATTTAATGTGAAGATTCCACTTTATCTCCAAATGCCAAATCACCAAACTTTGAAGCAAGTTGCAAAGCTCTGCATTCAGAACTCTTGGCCTATAAATAGAGGTCCAAAACTCATTCAAATTCACACCAAAACCTCACAATTATAGGTTTTCACTCTTCTTCCTTGAATTACAAGCCATGTGTTTCAAAGTGAGGTAGAAAACTCAACCTCCAAACCCTTGAAGTTCTGGCCAAAGTAATGCTTCCCACAACTCATAAACATCATATGGGATGTGTTTGAACCACTCATACACCCCAAATCACCTCAAATCTCAGAATCACTACCTCACTTCCATAATTGCATATATTGAACCTTATCATGCCAAAATCCATACCAAGCCATATCTGTCCAAACTAACACTCCTAACACCATCCATATACTTCATATGAATGATCCAAACACTCACCAGCAATCTGAAACACCTCCATCTTCAAATTCGATTCATACTTGAAGCAACTGCAGTTCGGGTGTCATGGCCATGCTCAGATGAATTCAGCTTGTTCCAGACATCCAGACACCTTCCATAATCATCATTGAAGCTATCCAGATTGATACAAAGCATCTGTAACACTTATATTGAAGAATCAAATCTCCAGTTTGGCCGTTTTTGAAGGTAAGTCACTTGAACTTCAAACTCTATCATACATGCATCATAAATGAAAAACTGCCATGCCATCTTGTTTCTGCATATGTATGGATCATTAACCCTCAATCAATTGCAACTTATCATGCACACACACGATTTCAGATTGAAACTCAAAATTAGGGTTCTTCGTGTTCATCAGAAAATTGATAGCCTTAGAGATAAAATAAATGCAATTAAATGATACCATCATGTTCCTGGTGAAAAATCGAGCAAGATAGGCTATTCACTCGATCCAAACAATTCAGTTTTCAGAATTTTCAAATTTGAATTGGGTATGTGTTCTTGGCGCCAGATTTTGAAACTGAAATTAGAAATTGATTCAAAAATATAATTGATTCGTTGCAAATACTAAACAGACCACGCGCGTGGTCCAGTTGGTCATGTTTTTGAGTGGTGAGCGTGAGGTTGTGGGTTCAAACCATTGTGGAGACAAAACCAATTTTTTAGTCCCTATTTTCTTTGATTTTCTTCACAACTTCAATTAATTATTTAACTAACCAAATTAACTCATTTTTTATTCATTTTTTGCATACCTCTCACTTAATATATATATTTTAAGAATATAAAAAAAAATCATCAAAAAATATTTATTTGATACATTTTTTAATAGTTTTAAAATGACTTGTTTTTAAGTAATTTTAATACTTTTAAATTTTATTTTTCATTTGATTTTCAAAGTTAATCATTTGTAAATACTTTTTGAAGCAAACCCTAATCATCTAAATGTTAATTGAAGACAATCTTTTTGTTAATCTTGATTAATTTGACTTCTTTCAAAATTCAAATCGTTTTAAAACGAGCGATCGCGATTCTTTTCAAAAACAATAAACCATTTCTTTTTGAAACTATTGATTAAATCTTTTTAATTGATCAATTGATTTTCAAAACGATGTGGGGCCTCTCGAATATTAGAGAGTATAAGTCCCTTTTCTTTTTCTTTGTACAGTTTTTTTAAACAGAAAACTTTTTCCAAAAACTTCCAAACAGTTTTTAAAACAATAAATCTCACATCTTTTTTCAAATCCATCCACCCTGTTTTATGAAAATAAAACAGGGGCCTCTCGAATATTAGAGAGTGTAAGTCCCATTTCTTTTCTTTTTTTGTACAGTTTTTTTTCAAAACAATAAAACTTCTTCAAAATAAAATCTTTTTAAACAATTTTCAAATCATTTTCAAAACAACCAAACTTCGAAGAAACAAAACTTTTCAATATACCATGGGCCTCCATGTAGGTATAAGCCCCAAGCCCTTTTGTACATACCCACTCTAGTACATGAAATTAGGTATTTCATTGTACGCCTTTTGTACATATCTCAATCTGTTTTTTTAAACTTTGAATAACAAACCAAAAATGAAGGTTTCTTTAAATCTTCCCAAAAATATATCATGGGCCTCCATGTAGGTATAAGTCCCAAGCCCTTTTGTAAATACCTGTTTAAATAGCTTTGAATAAATTCAAGTGGACCTCTCCCCGAGTGTGAGTCCCGAGCCCTGTGTATACAAATGGATCATGCTTACAGGTATATTTCCTTCATAAACTCCATTATATACACACACTTTGTCATATATATAATTGTTCATATTTGTTCATGTACTTGTTCATACTTGTTCATGTTTGTTCATATGTGTGATATGTGTGCTTTTTCAACTTAGTACAACACTAGGTTCCCCATAGCCTCCTATTGGGCTTCGTGCAAAGAATCTCCACTAGTTTAGGTTAGGACATAGAGTATGGTTTCCCGGTGAAATCGCTCTAAGAGCTCAAACCAACTATACCATGCCTCCCCTTGGGCTTTGTACAAACGAGTGACCCTCCCATAGCCTCCTCTTGGGCTTACAATGCAAGGACCCTGGATTGTCCCTCCCATAGCCTCCTCTTGGGCTTACAATGCAAGGACCCTCGGATAGCCTCCTCTTGGGCTTCGTACAAGGACCCACGGGCTTCTTATAAGCATCCCCAATATCCAAACACAAATACCCTAGGAGATTAGACATTTTTCATCTCTATGCTAGGAGTATCTCTTATATATCATCACAAACAATCAATCAATCAAACTTTTTTGCCACAAGGCTGGCTAATCAATCAAACTTCTTTTTGCCACAAGGCTGGCTAATCAATCAAACTGTTTTACCACCGTACTGGATGATTAATCAAAGTTTTTGTCACAAGGCTGACTTCATTGAAACTTTTGCCACGAGGCTGGCTGATTAATCAAAACTTTTTGTCACAAGGCTGACTTCATTGAAAGTTTTTGCCACAAGGCTGGTTAAACAAACAAACAAAAATCAAATAGATGTATGTGATGATATAGATTAGATACATCTAGCATTTAGACGACATTTGTCTATTTTCCTTTGCTTCCACTAGCATAAGTGGGAACTACGATTGCTCTGACTTTCTCAACATCCCTTTGAGAATACGTAGGCACAAGGTCGATCCTTGGCGAGCAAAACAAAACAAAACAAAAAAACCATTCAAACCTTAGCACCCGTAGACCCCGAGCTACAGATGCTCTGATTCCCTCTAAGGGATATGTATGCAGAGGATCGCGATGATCTTTGCGAGCATAATCAAACAAACACCTTAGGTCCCACCTATTTCACAACAGAACCTCCACCGTAACATGGAATAAAAAACAATAAAGAACCCTGTAGAGTACTACAGATACGTTGGGTGCTAATACCTTCCCTTCGTATAACCAACCCTCTTACCCAAGATCTCCCCCCACTTTTAGGTTATTGAAGCTTTTTTCCTTTTCCTCCTTTGGAAATAATAAAAAGTTTGGTCGAAATAAAAGAAAAATCATTTTTTGAGCACTCGAGCCCAAAGAAGGCATCAGGTGTCTCATCCCACAAAAAAGAGGAACAAAACGATTTTTCGCCCGCGACAGTAGCGAAGCTAGTAAACTTGGATTTGGCATTGTTATTTTAAGGTCCGACAATGGAAATAGTAAACGGAAAGCTTTTGTCGTTTTGAATTGCGAGAGGGGTGGGAGGTATGTACCAACAAACTGGGGGTTAAAACACGAAGACACGGGATCGAGAAAGTGTGGGTGTCCATTTAAGTTGTGCGTGACTCGGATGGTTGATGATTTGTGGTGTTTAAGCGTCAATTGTGGAATTCATAATCATGGCTTGGATGCCAAGTTACACGGGCATCCAATGGCGTGTCGTTTGTCTCGCAAAGAGAAGAATGTTATTTCGGACTTATCGATAGTCAAAGTGGCGCCGAGAAACATACTTGCCAATTTGAAGCGAAAAAAACCGGATAGCATTTCAAATATCAAGCAAGTTTACAATGAACGACACAATCTTAAAGTCTTGAAAATGGGCCCTCAGTCGGAAATGCAATAACTTTTGAAAATATTAGGCGATAACCAATACGTGTCAAGCTTCCGAACGTCCGAGGACAAAGTTACGATGCATGATATTTTTTGGACTCATCCCGAAAGTATCAAATTGTTCAACACATTTCCAACCGTTCTTGTGATGGATTCGACGTACAAGACCAACAAGTATAGGCTTCCGCTTCTAGAGATTGTTGGTGTGACCTCGACGGACAAGACATTTTCGGTCGGATTTGCTTTTTTGGAATGTGAAAAAGAAGATAACTTTACATGGGCTTTGGGAATATGCAAGTCTTTGTTGGTTGATCAAAAGGTTATGCCAAGTGTCATTGTTACCGACCGGGACAGTGCTTTGTGGAAGAGATGGTTGGGTGATAGCAAGGGAGATTTGTGTCGGGGATGGGACACTGTGAACCAAATACTCGAAAGTCAACACAATGAAATTCAAACATCTTTTGGTCAGAGCTAGACTGTTATGGAACACCGGTTTAAGGGCAAAAATCTATTCTCGCAATTGATTTACAACATATCCCGTATGGGATTGAATTTCTTGTTTCTTGAAGCTAAGCGGGCGGAGACAACGGGTCCGGATAATTCTAAATGCGGGTGCACAATTAGAAAGACATACGGGCTTCCATGTGCTTGATCGCGACTTTGCGTGTCTATTAGTCGGGATAACTGCAAGTGCACAGTCGTGTCGTGTAATTTTTAAAGATATCGAATCCACAGGGACTATAAATCGACCTACCGTTATCTGAAGTTACTAAGTAAAGCTAAGGCTAATGATATTTGGGTTGTTAATAACGGGAAACTAAAATCTTAAATCTAGGTAAAATATAAATGCGTTGATATCGGTATGTAGTTCTTCTAACTTAGGTGATCCGAAATTCCATTGGCCAGATTCTAATTAAATAAAAAATCTTTACTAACTGTGTCATTTAAAAGTCCTCCTCTCAAACTCTCGCTCTATTGATTAAGACTACGATCCTAACTCATAATGTACGCTCTCGCCATCCCACCAGATTTAGAAACTCTTTTTGAAAACAACATATTTAATAAAATGCTCGCTTCATGAAGACGTTACCTTCTTAAATCTCCTAGTCTCAAACTCTCGCTCTGTTGACTCGGATCATGCTAGTATTCCCTAACGTACGCTCTCGCCATCCCGCGTCGGGTTTAAAAACACTTTTTGAAAATAAATAAATTCTAATTAGTCTTAATACGCTTTCGCCATCCTTAAAACTAATGTCCTATGTCTACTATCCAGTTAAGAATCTCAAAATCTCGCTCTGTTGACCTTAACCTTTATTAGTTCTAGAACCTCAAACTCTCGCTCTGTTGGTTTTAGAACTTTAAGAAATTAAATTAGACACAAAACCAGAAACGAGTGATTTTTAATAAAACATAATTAAGCCAATTTATTTCAGATCCCTACAGTTAAATTACTTTACATACCAACATCTAAATAAATTAGCCAGACATATTAATATGGTTAAATATGCATAAATAGATTCGGCTCATAATTTTGGGCATATTAAATGACATATTAAATGGCATACAATATATCATGCAAATAAATATAAATAAAGGCGGTAAATAATAAACCTGAATAATATAATCCGAAATAAAACTTTGAATCTTGGAGTACTTGAACTTCCACCACAGGTTGGTTGGATCGTTCTTCAGAAATTATTCGGCGTAAATTAAACAAGGAAATTAAAAACCAAATCTAACGTAAGGTTAGATCAGTTAAAGATTCACAACAATTTCCGGTGTAGAAATTGTTGTGAGAAAATATGAACGAAAATAGAAATAAAAGTTGGAATTAAAATTGCTGGAATGAAAAGAAAATAATACTGAACGAGAAATTGTGGCTGGGACTAAAACATGGTCCAACCCCTTTTACATGAATACTCCCCTCTTTATATAGTGGGAATTATTGGAAGTTATCACGTGTAGTGGAGATAGTGGGAAGTTGAGAAAATCATGGGTGAGTGGACTTAGTGACTTCATTTGGTGGTTGAGAAAATGTTCACGTGCGAGGAAAAATAGGGAGCATTTGAATAAGTCTGGAGGTGGGCGTCTTGGGTGAGAAAAAGGTGGAGACGGACGTCTCAAGTGGCTGACATGGCCTTTGGACGTGGGTGAACTTGGGAGATGAACGTCTCCTTTGATGACGTGGCCCTTGGACTTTGGAGACAGACGTCTCCATGCTATTGGGCCCCAAGACGGGCGTCTCAGCTTTTTCATAGTGGGAGCTTCAGTTCCTTCGTGGGCTAGGCTTCCACACTTGGTCCATCCTATTTGCACCCCTCACATTTGATTCATTCTATTTGCACCTCCACTTATAATATTTGCCTATTTTCTTCCTTCTTTGTCTTTTTAAGTTGATTTTATCTACATTTCATCTTCTTTTGACAAATAGTTCTCAACACGAACATAATACCTGAAACAATAGAAATACCAGCATTATACCGTAATAAAATATAATTATAATAAAATAACGAAACAATTTATGTTATAATCGAGCTTAATATACGATATAATTACGTGTTATCAACATCCCCACACTTAAACCATTGCTTGTCCTCAAGCAATCAACCAACACGGTAAAAGAAAATGATTAAGCAGGGTTTTTGAAACAAAGGCACGACACGACTCCTAGTTATACGTGGTTTCTAGGCTAAGGTTAGATCGATAGGTACTAAATGACAACACCAAGGATACCGTAACGACACAATGTCAAAAACTCCCTCCTTATACAAACCAATTCGAATTATGCCATTATAACTCAACCTATATCTCTCGTTTTTATTTCACTCTTTTCATTCAAGCGCAATCACATTAATCCCGTTATCCGTACACGCACATAGTAGGGAAATCGGTTAGCGACTATGATCCTTTTCTTTTCTTTAGCACGGGGTTCTGGTTTTTAGTGGTGCAACCCCATTTTTCCCAACTGCGGTTGTGGGGGATCGGACAGTAGCCCACCCTACCAAGCCTAGTACCAGTGACCTCTGGGCCAACCAATAGTGGGTGCTACTTATTAAATCCTTGTAGGCTTAATAACCGTTGGGCTAAATGACCGGGTGAGGGTCACCTAACTTAGAAGGTTATTTTTCAATTAAATCGTTTATTTATGAAAACAAAATCATTCACTTATATTCATCGACTCCCTACGTAGTTTGTGCTTAAGATGGTACCGACTGCTAATATAAACTACTTAAGAGCTACTTTGAAAACTTGAGCCTAAGGTCTCGACATAATGGACATCGAAATTGATCTCACATAACTAGGGGGTTTAGGGTGTCAGGACGGTATCGATGTTGTTGAAACATCTCTATGTCTTTTTAACAAAGCCTAAAGTGTGACGACCTATATACTTTCAGAGTGTGCGTGCCATGCATCAAAAAGACAGAACCTATATGGATGCTACTGGCGGGTTATCACAACCAAATCTGCTCCGCATCCGGAGGAAATATCTTCTCCTATCATGCTCATCAACGGTGTTACCACCAGCAGCAACACTCGTAGGAATGTGCGTGGAGACCCAT